>NW_027185903.1:27057852-27183157 GCF_028583685.1 Petaurus breviceps papuanus
TCAGAAACTTAGCACCACACCCAGAAATAACTGGCCTTGTAACCTTGGACAAGTTACTTAACCCTAATTGCTTAATAAAAGGCTGATACTCTAAGCAATCTGGGGAAGCAAGGAATAGTTTACCTGTTGGATTTGTGGAGAGGGGAAGACTTTATGAACAAACAAGAATCAGAGGGCATTATAAAATGCAATATGGATAATTTTGATTACATTAAATTGAAAAATTTTTGTACAAACAAAGCCAGTGTAACCAGGATTAAGAGGGAAGTGGAAAATTGGGAAAGAATTTTTATAACCTGTGTCACTGATAAAGGACTCATTTCTAAAATATACAGAGAATTGAGTCAAATTTACAAGAATACAAGTCATTCCCCAATTGATAAATGGTCAAAGGATAGGAACAGGCCGTTTTCAGAAGAAGAAATTAAAGATATTTATAAGCATATGAAAAAAATGCTCCAAATCACTATTCATTAGAGAAATGCAAATCAAAACATCTCTGAGGTACCACATCTCACCAGTCAGATTGGCTAAGATGACAAAACAGGAAAATGACAAATTCTGGAGAGGATGTGGGCAAATTGGAACACTAATGCACTGCTGGCTGAGTTGTGAACTGATCCAATCATTCTGGAAAGCAATATGGAATTATGCCCAAAGGGCTATAAATAATTTCATACCCTTTGACCCAGCAATACCACTTCTAGGGTTGTATCCCAAAGAGATCATAGAAGTGGGAAAAAGACCCATATGTACAAAAACATTTATAGCAGCTCTTTTTGTGGTAGCAAACAATTGGAAATTAAGGGGATGCCCATCAATTGGGGAATGGCTGAACGAGTTGTGGCATATGCATTTTATGGAATACTATTGTGCAATAAGAAACGAGGACCAGATGGACTTCATATTTACCTGGAGAGGCTTATACAAACTGATGCTGAGTGAGAAGAGTAGAGCCAGGAGGAATTTGTACACAATTGCAGACACAACGTATGTCTGGTGACCAACTTTGATAAACTAGACCTTTCTCAGAAATCCAGAATCATATGTCAAACCCAAAAGACTCATGATGGAGAGAGATGTTTACCTCCAGAGAATGAACTGAGATTGAACCCAGATTGAAGCAAACTACCTGCCCTTTTTCGTTTTCTTGTTTGGTTTTGTTTCCTCTTTCCCATTCTTCATTCCATCTGTTACAATCCTTCTTATATAACCTGACTAATGCCTAATGTCAAAGTATTTGCAGATACTATACTTGAATGTATGCCACCATGGGGGGAGGGAAGGGGGAAGGGAGAGAAAATTTAAAACTCAAGGAATTGTGGTAATGAATCTTGTAAACTAAAAGTAAACAAATTAATAAAGACCAAAAAATAAAAATAAGAAATTCGGTGTTCTTCACATTGTCATCATACTTAGGGATTTTAGCATACATATTGATGTCTTCCAAAGTATCTTGACCTGCCAGTCCATCAACATCCTCAGCTCTCATTCTTACCATCTATATCTATGCCACTTACATGAAAATTTCTTCTTCTGATAACTTCTCATCCTTCCATCTCTCTCTCTCTCTCTCTCTCTCTCTCTCTCTCTCTCTCTCTCTCTTTCTTCTCCTTTCCTCCTAAATCTGCTATTTATCCTAACTCTGACCTCCACTCCTCCCACAATTCCCTTTTCTTTTAATCTGTGACCCCTGCTTTGATCTCACTTCCTTTCTCAATATTTCTGTTTGTTTGATCAGTCCATCTATACTCCTTTATCTATCCTTGAATTTCCTTTACCGTGTTATTTTACCACTCATGGTGAATCTCCAAAACAATTTTATCCCACCATCTGCCTTCTTTATTACTTGCAGCTGAACAAATTAGGGGTTAGAGGGTAGAGAGGGCTATGGGGGGGGGGGGGAGTATCACATAGCCATACTGACTGGCTTTCTTACAGATTATATTATTTATTTTCAACTGGATCATCATTACAAGATTCTCCTTTTATTCTTTATTATTCCCTAATTGGCTTGCTCTCTCACACATTCTAATATCAACTCTGCCAAACATTCTCATCTTACCTCCAGTCTCTGACACTTCTCTCTTCCTTCTCCGAAAAGTACTTTTACTAAGATCTTCAATTTTGTCTCCTACTCCACACCTCCTCAGAACTCCTCCACATGATCCCCCACTTTTTCTTCTCAGAAAGAGTTTTTTCCCTTGCTAAAGTCAACCCCTCTATTTGAGCTCCTGATCCCATTGCTTCCTGCAGAACCCTCCCCATTTTTCTGGTTCAAATCTACTTCAGTTTAGTTCATTGTCTCAGGCTCAGAAACAGAATATGATGAAAATTTGTGGATTGTGAAATGTAATAAAAATAATTTTACTTTTAATATAGGATTAAAAAGGATACAATTACTAGTTCCCCCCTCTACCTCCTTTTTCACATTCTTCTGGGCTAAAATTGTAGGTCTGAAAGACATCCTGAAGGGCAATAGGAGTTTCTCCAGCCCTCAGAAACACTAAATTCCCATAGGATTGGGCTTTTATGCTCCTGGTCCTCTTAACCAAACAAATTTCAAGAATGACCTCCTTGCCTTCTTAAAGGAGGTCAGCCTATGCAAAATAATTGCTGATGTTGCCATGCCCGATGGTCAGCCCTTTCTCTCTAATCTTTATTCTCTTCTTTTCTACTAGTTTCTTTCCTGCTGTCTACAAGTTATCCTAGGTCTTCCTTATGGTAAAAAACAAACAAAAAAACCTTCCCTTGAACTTGTCATCCCTGTCAAGCAATCAAGATTCTTCTTTGACACTCAAACTTATAGATTTTAATTCTCATCAGTTTCCTCCAATTATTCACTTCTCAACCCTTTAAAATCTAACTTCCAACTTTACTAGTTTATTCAAATTGTTCATTACAATGTTATTAATGAGCTTTTAAATACAGTCAGCTTTTCTCCATGTTCATCCTACATAAACCCTCTGCAGCTTTTGACACAATCTAGCGACATCTCATTCTGAATACTCTCTTTTTTTCCTTAGTGTCCCTAACCATATGATTAGTCTTTGTCCATCTTCTTTGCTAGAGTATCATCCTTATGTCAGCCCTAAGCATGGTGACCCCCAAGTTTCCATTCTGAAACATCTTTTCCCTATATATCATTGGTGAGTTCATTACCTGATCGAATAAAATCATTATCTCAATGCAAACAAAGCCCCAATCCATATAATCAAAATTAATCTCTCTTCTGAATTTCCAACCCTGCAAGACCATCTACTAGACATTTGGATGTACCCATAGAAACTCAAATTCACTATGTCTGAAATGGAAGCATTTTCTACCCCATTAAGTATACATCCTCTTCTAAATTTTGGGTACCTTCTTCCTTCAGTAACTCAGGTTTACAACCTCAGATACATCATTACCTCTTTGTTCTTTCTCACTTGTCTCATATTCAACTGATACCAGATCTTACCTCTTCCACCTTCACACAATCTCTCTCCTTTACTCCCTTCTCTCTACTCGCATAGTCACTGTTCTAGTTCCAGCTCTCATTATCTCTCACTTTCACTATTATAATAACCTTTTAATCAGTCCCTTTGTTTCCCCAAATTTCTCTCTCCAATTCAGCCTTTCACCTCTCAAGGCTGCCAAAACAATCTTTTTAAGACATACATCTGACCACTTCACTCCTCTGCTCTAAATTATTTAATGACTCTCTATTGGCTCAAGAATAAAATACAAATTCTTCACTGTAACAGGTAAATTCTTCTACAACCTAGATCCACACTACTTTTCCAGACTCTTTTCCATGTTGCTTCCCTTTGAATACCCTAAGTCCCAATCATATTGATCTATATGCCATCTACTATGTCTGGAATTAAGTATCTCCTCACCTCTGACTCTTAGAATCTCTGGCTTTCTAGTCAGATGGTGCAAAAGGGTAGATGTTACCATACCCCTGAGTTGATAGTTCTCTCCTTCCTGGAAGTACCTTGTGCTTGTTTATCCCTGTATATATTTTATGCCCAAACTCTCCACTAAAATGTAAGCTCCTTCAGGACATAGACTTTAATATTGTTTCTATGGTGCTTAGAATATAGATTTTTTATCAAGCTTTAGTTTCAATTGTGTCTAATTCTTCATGACACCATTTTGAGTTTTCTTGGTAAAGACACTGAAGTTGCTTGTCATTTTCTTCAACTCACTTTTCAGATGAGAAAACTGAGGCAAACAGATTTAAATGACTTGTCCAGAGTCACACAGCTAGTAAAAGTGTCTGAGGCCATATTTGGATTCAGGTCCTCCTAACTCTAGAGCCCAGATATTCTTTTAAAATAATAATAATAAATAATAACTCCCTTAATGAGAGGATTTGTTCTGTGAAGTTTGGATTCAGTCAGAGGGCTGCATGTGAGGACCTAGAGGGCTACATGTGACTTCCAGGTCACAAGTTCCCCACCCTTGCATCTAAACTCAGCACTCTATCCAACATGCTACATAGCTGTCCTCACCACCTGATAGATGTTTAAATACTCATTAAATTAAATTGAACTTAAAGGATGACTAGACCTATGTCAGAAGAATGATGCCATTATAATTCACTTAGATTTTAGCAGAACTATTCTTACAGAAAAGGTGGAAATAATTATTAGGTTATGGAAGTGTTGGGTAGACTACAGACTAGTTGAATCAGGTTTAATGATTAAGTGTCAACTTGGAAGAAGGTGCCTAGTGAAATACTTCCAGTATCTATCTATTTTTGACTCTGTAGCCTTGACATTTTTATCAGTGTCTTGGATAAAGGTAGAAATGGCATACCTATAAAATTTTCTGGTGACAAAATTTCTGAAGTATAGTAAATACATTGGATGAAATAGGCAAAATCTCAAAAGATCATGACAAGTTAAAACACTGAGATGGATATAACAAGGTGAAATTTAGTCAGTATACATTTGAAGTCTCTTTCTTGAATTAAAAAAGTCCACTTCACTAAAACATGATGGAGGACAGATGGCTAAACAATACTTTTCTTTAAAAAAATATCTCAAGCTTTAGCAAACCGAGCAGGAATCAATAGTGTGGCATTACAGTCAAGAAGTTGATGCAATTTTACATTGAATTAAGTGATAGTTTGTCATAGTCTAAGACTAGGCATGGTAAGTGTTATTGAATGGTGGTCTCATCTCCTAATGAAAGGGTTAAACCAATGTTTCAAACAATAAAAGTCAAAGGATACATACACAATATACATTGAATTTTTTTCACTTATAGCTGAGTATATCTAACTCAAATGGTCATGTGCGTTCTGTCCAAATTGAAAATTATTTGGGTCATTCAAAATAACCAGAACCAACAAATTACATCTTGAGATTAGCATGTTCAACTGAATCTACTGCTTTTCCAGTCTTTCAAATTCAAAAACTGAATTGCTTATAAAGTATTATTCAGTGCATTCTCCCTTGGCACATTGGTGTCCTCCCCTTAACAAGTGAGTTGTAATGTCATTTGTTTTGCCCATGTGTTTATGTGCATGTCTAGGAGAAACTACATGGTATAGTGGATAGAGTGCCAGACCTAGAATTAGGAAGACTCTTCTTCTTGAGTTCATGGCCTTAGACACTTAGTAGCTCTGTGACCCTGGGCAAGTCACTGAATCTTGTTGGCCTGTTTCTGTATCTGTAAAACAAGCTGAAAAATACCAAACCACTCCAGTATCTTTGCCAAGAAAACCCCAAATGGGGTCACATAAAGCCAAACACAACTGACAAACATGCATGTTTAGAAGCAGTTTCCAACCTAAAAATGAATTGCACTCCAATAGTTTGTTTGTAAATCAATTGTTTATATTAACCCATAGAGACAATGCTATGTATGGTAATTAGGTTAGAATATGAGTGAGAGAGAGAGAGAGAGAGAGAGAGAGAGAGAGAGAATTTCAGAGTAGAAAGAGACCTCAAAGGCCTTCCATTCTGACCTATATCTAAAAAAGGATCTCTTCTTCACCAGAACTGACAAGCAGTCATCTAACTTTTACTTAAATAACTCAAGTGAAAGATGAATCTGTTGCTTCTGGCTTTCAGTCTTCTTTCAGCTCTAATTGATAGAAAGCTTTTTCTTCCTGAGGTGACAGGAGGCCCTGAGTTTGAAAGCTCTATCCAAAAGCTTTGCTGTTTATGATCTGGTGATGCAAGCCAGAGGATCAACCATCTAGATATGTGACAGCAGATTCTAGAGCAAGATTGAAGACCCATTTTAGAAAGGAACCAGATCTACAGATCCCACCCTTCCAAATACAAAGACGAAAAAATATTGAGTAAATGCTGAAATTAGGGCCTTACTTTCCGTGGCCCTCATCAACCTGAAACTTTTTTGATGAGGAGGAAGCCAAGGAGTTGTTTCATTCTCTGGTAAGTAGCAATGTCAGGCATCAAATGGTGACATCATACATGAGTGGTTTCCCCCACTTCGAAGTTGGTAAGGCCACCAAACTCAATCCCTGTGGGACCAGGACTGGATCCTCCAAGTACATAATGCAGGTACCTAATCAATGAATTAATTTGTTAGACTGAGTTTCAATTCAATTCAAGGGAAATAAGCAATGAAGCAATTGTCTAGTAAATGAAAGACAGAAAGAACCACAAGCCTGAGAAATTCAGGCTCCAAATCTACAAACCTGCCAAACTCTGGTGTAGAACAAGAATGAGTCTTTAACATAGAGGAAAGATGAAAGCAGGGATATTTTGATTGTCTTCTGGCAAAAACACACTAGAGGCATTCTTGGAAGCAAGATCCAATGATAATAAAGCATCATCTTCCAACCAAGAGCAAAAGAAAAATAAACCATAGAATTTGTGCAACACTTGACAGTCTCTTACATCAAGTCTTTCACACATTTTCATCTCAAAGAAATGTTCATTTGACACATGTTCTTCAATAACTTTTTTATTCTCATCTGCTTTTTCAGCAAGATGCCTTAAATTTAAGAGTGAGAAGCAGGTTAACTAAGAAAATGATAGGGTGAAAAAGAATAAAAATCCATTGATAGCATTCAGCTATTTCAAAAGTTCCTAAGCATTATCAAGTTTCCCTCCATATCTTCACCAATAATTCCTTTTTATCTAGTTTCATTCCCAGTTCCTATCCACAGCATCTCCTATCTGAACTGAAATGTCTCATCCTTCTCTTCCCCCAAACCCCATGTCCTTTCCTCTCTACTATTGACTCTAATGAGTCATGCTTATGTCCTGCTTTGATCACATAAATCTGTACCTTGACATCTTTCCCTGATTCCTCATTACCCAATGTATCACACTCAAAATACTTAGCTCTTCTTCATTAAGAATAATGATATCCAGCGAGTAAGAGCACCGGCTCCAGTGTGGGGATCACCTGGGGATTGAATCTGGGCTCAGACCCTTAGCACCCACACAGAAACACCTGGCCATGTAACCTTGAGCAAGTTACTTAACCCCAATTGCTTAGGGGTGGCCAGGTGGCTCAGTGAGTAAGAGCACCGGCCCCAGGATCAGGATGACCTGGGGATCAAATCTGGCCTCGGATACTTAGCACCACACCCAAAAATAACTGGCCGTGTAACCTTGAGCAAGTTACTTAACCCCAATTGCTTAAAAAAAAAAAAGAATAATGATTTCCTGGGGTGGCTAGGTGGGGCAGTGAATAGAGCACCAACCCTGGAGTCAGGAAGTTCTGAGTTCAAATCCGACCTCAGACACAACACAAACTAGCCATGTGACCTTGGACAAGTCACTTAACCCCAATTTGCTCTACCTTTCCCCTTCCAAAAAGAAAAAAAAAGAATAATGATCTTCCAACTAGAAACAGTAGAAAAACATGATTAAGAAGGGACAGAAGTTCAAAATTAAGAGAGATAAATACAATTTATGGCTGTAAATGATTTCAAGTTTTCAGACCTGGATAAATTTTATTCCAGGTTATTAAAAGAATTAATAGATATGAAAAGGCAGCTGCAGATTTAGAGTCAGAAGTTCTGGCTTCATCTCCTACCACTTAGAGGAACTGTGACAGGGAAAAGTCACCTCACCTTTCTGGATCCGTTACCTCATTTGTAAAATGAAGAAGTTGGATAAAGTGACTTCTGTCTCTTATGACTCTAAAACCTTATAACTTAATTGCTGTACTGTCAGCAAGTTTTGAGATTTCAGAGAATTGGAAGAGTGTGAAGTGTCAGAAATCTGAAGATTGACAAATTCCATCCAAATTATCAAAAAGAGGAAAGAATTCAACAAGCTTCAAACTGATAAGCTTGGCATCTAGCCCCACTCCAATTCAAGAATGAATTTTTAAACAAATTATTTGTGAAACTTAGAAAAGGGACAGTGATAACCAAAAGGAAATATGGACCTACTAAAAGCAAGTTATAAAAAACTAATTTTATTTCTTTGGGGGGGGGATAGGTTTACAGAAGGGCAGATCAGGAGAATGAACATAATGGATCTTGATAACAGTAAGATATTTGATGAGTTTTGCTATTATCTTTGTTTACAGGATATAGAAATGTGAGCTAGATGACAGTTCAGTTAGATAGATTTGTAGCTGAACTCAACAATGTTAATGATTAATGCTGACTGTCACCCTCTAAGAAGGTTCCTTTGTCCTCTGTCCTGTTCAACATTTTTTATTCAACCAGGTAAAGTAAGTTATAGAAAGTATGCTTATCAAATTCTCAAAAAATACTACAATGAGAGGGATAGCTCATATAGTGGATGGATGAATGAAGGTTCAGAAAAATATCATTAGGTAATGTTCAGAGAGAACAAAAAAATAAGTTGTAGAAGTACAGGGTAGGAGTACTTTTGAATCAATAACAATTATCTATGTAAAGAGGTATTCAGATCTTTAGTTGAATGGGACCTCAGTATGAATCAACTGTAAAGTATGGCCAACAAAAAAGATACTACAATCTTAAACTATATTAAAATATTGTGACCCAAACAAGTGAGATTATAGTCCTACCAAAATGAAAGCTTTTGAGACATTTGGAATATTTTATAACATTTTGAATATCATACTGAGGACACTGATAAACTTAAGAACAGCCAGAAGAGGATGACAAAATTAGTAAAAGATCTGGAAACCAATTAAGTGAACTGAGAATGTTTAAACTTACTTTGGCAAACTGATAGACCTGTGAACTTATTGACATAAAGTATAGATCACAATCCAGCTACACTTTTTCATCCTGCGCAACTCTAATCCATATTTTCCTGTAACTTCTTGTAATAGTAATGGAATATAAAGATCCCTCTGTATTGGCTTGGTTTTTGGTGTTAAAACCCAGAGCTTGTTAATCCCACTTGTGGGATGGACTTGTTGACGTGAAAAGAGATGGCTGGACTGGGAGGAGTTGGTGACGTAAATTTGGAGAGACTCGAGAGAGGCAGAAGAATTTTTTGGAAGCAGCATCTTGGAGGCAGAGAGAGACTGAGAGGATTGCTGGGGGCCACTTTGAATTGCCCAGGACTTTGATAGCTGCCACCCAAAGCTGCCAAGCACTGAGGAGACATGGCTGTTATGCTGGTACTTTGTCTGTTTTGATGTTGTTTTGCCAGATTTGTTCACTGGTGAAGGACAGTCCTGTTGTTGCAGAAGACTAAGAATCTTGCTGTTGGGTCAGAGCTACTGAGACTGTTCTGCAGACAGAGAGTGAATACTGTCCACTGGTGAAGGACAGTCCTGTTGTTGCAGAATACTGGGAACCTTGCTGTTGGTTCCAAAATCCTGAAGAAGGATTTTCTTGTTGTATGTTTACAGAAATCCTGGAAAAGGGTTTTGCTAATGTTTTCAGGGGTCCTAGGACTATTCTGCAGACAGAGAATGAATTAATGAAGAGACTGGCAATGTATCTTGTGTCCTTGCTAAGCTTTGTCTCCCCAGGAACAAAGATTGCTGAGAATTTGCCTCTTGTCAAGAGGAAGAAAAGACCTCCATTTGGGTATTAAGTGCTGTGCTTAAGCTTGTTGTAACTCTGGGGTAGATTCAATTGTGATCCAAGGGTGGGGAACTTTTGACCTTTTTGTGCTCTGTGATTGAACAAATGAATGTACTTTACTTATGATTGGAAACTAATCTCCATTTGAGAAGATGGGCTTTGTGATGGACTAAATGAATGTATAGCTTAGGGGTGGAGTAGTATTTAGAAGAGGGACTCTGTGATTCATTAAATGAATGTAATGTCCTGGGGTGGGGAAGTACTTGATTAAATCAGGTAGTACTTGGAGATTATTGAATCACACTTAGTAAATGCTGTATTTTGAATGATGCCATATTTTGATCTTCTCTGTTCTTAATTTTTCACTGAATAAAATGGAGAGCACCTATGCTGGTATTTTGAACCTTGGGAAGTTGCCTTTGCTTGGCATTACATTACAGTTACAGGCCATAGAGGAGCTTAAGAAGGGTTTTGAAAACCAAATAAGAGAAGTTAAGGAAAAATTGGGAAGAGAAATGATAATGATGCAAGAAAATCATGAAAAGAGAGTCAACGACCTGACTGAAGAAAATAACACCTTAAAAAATAGACCAACTCAATTGGCAAAGAGGTTCAAAAAGCCAATGAGAAGAAGAATGCCTTAAAAAGCCAAATTTGCCAGATGGAAAAAGAATCTCAAAAGCTCACTGAAGAGAATCATTCCTTCAGAATTAGATTGAAGCAAATGGAAGCTAATGACTTTATGAGAAATCAAGAAACTATTAAACAGATCCAAACAAATGAAAGAATAGAAGGCAATGTGAAATATCTCTTTGGAAAAACCACTGACCTGGAAAAGAGATCCAACAGAGATAATTTTAAAATTATTTGATGACTTGAAAGCCATGATCAAAAAAAGAACCTAGAAATGATCCTTCAAGAAATTCTCAGGGAAAATTGCCCTGATATTTTAGAACCAGAGGGCAGGTTGAAAGAATCCACCGATCACTTCTCAAAACACATCACAAAGAGAAAACTCCTAGGAATATTATAGCCAGGTTCCAGAGTTGCCAGATCAAGGAGAAAATATTACAAGCAGCCAAGAAGAAACAATTTGGATATTGTGGAAACACAATCAGGATAACACAAGATCTAGAAGCTTCTACATTAAGAGATTGAAGGGCTTGGAATATGATAATCCAGAGGTCAAAGGAGCTGGGATTAAAACCAAGAATCACCTACCCAGCAAAACTGAGTATAATGTTTCAGGGGAAAATATGGTCATTCAGTGAAATAGAAGACTTTCAAGCATTCTTGATGAAAAAACCAGAGTGAAATAGAAAATTTGTCATTCAGATACAAGAAGCAAGAGAAGCATGAGAAGGTAAACAGGGAAAAGAAATCATAAGGAACTTATCAAAGTTGAACTATTTACATTCCTACATGGAAAATGATAATTGTAACTTATGAAACTTTTCTCAGTAGAGAATAGTTGAAGGCAATATAAATGTACATATATATATATATATATGTATATACATACATACATATATCTATGTAGGAGGGTATATGGGCATATGAATACATATGTGAGTTGTTTATATATGTGTGCAGGTATACATAGACAAAGGGCACAGGACCAGTTGAATAGGAAGGGATGATACTTAAAAGGTGAAATTGAGAGGTGAGAGAGTAATATAATTAGAGATGGGTAAAGACAGAATAAGGTAAATTATCCCATATAGAAGAGGTAAGGGAAAACTGTTAAAATGGGGGGAAGAACAGGAAGGCAAAAGTGAATGGGTCAACCTTTCTCTCATCAAATTTAGCTTAGGGAGGGAATGACATATACACTAAATAGGGTATCTCACCCTACAGGAGAGTAGGGGGTAAAGGGATGAGACAGGGGATAATGGAGGGGAGGGCAGGGTTGGAGGAAAGGAAGTTGGAAGCACACACTTTTGAAAAGGGACAGGGTCAAAGTAGAGAATAGAACAAGTGGGGGAAGGGATAGGATGGAAGGTAATATAGTCAATCTTTTACAATATATCCACTATGGAAATGTTTTGCATAGCTACACATGTACAATGTATAGTGAATCACTTATCTTCCCAATAAGGGTGGGTGATGAGGGAGGAAGGAAAGAATATGGAATCAAAACTTTTAAAATCAAATGTTTAAAAATATATCATCATCATCATTACCATTATTGCATGCAACTGGGAAATAAGATATACAGGCACTGGGGTATAGAGATCCATCTTGACCTACTGGAAAGTAAGAGGGGGCATGAGGGAGGATATAGGATAGAGAAGACTGGGCAAGGGGATGTACAGTGTGATTGCTGTTTTGGGGTGGTAAAGAGGGGAAAGATGGGGGAAAAATTGTAGCTCAAAATCTTTTGTAAATGAATCATGTAAACTAAAAATAAACATAAAAATTCAATTTATAAAAAAGAAACACCTATCTGCCCAATAATAACTAACAACAACAATAATAATATTAACTTCTATATAGTGCTTTAATATTTGCAAAGTGTTTTACATATACTCCCATGTTAATAATCAGATTATACAAGCAATGTGCAACAAATATTCTGTGCTCCCAGAATCATTTTTAATAAATAAATTCAATAAATTTAATAAGTTAAAAAAACAGACTTGATATAAGGCTCAAAAGAAACTTGAACTTAAACAAGGTGTTAATTAAATAACTGAAACAAGGTGTTAACTATTTCTTTGCTTTCTAAGTTTTCTAAGTTTTTTTCTCTGGATGTGGATAGCATTTTTCATCATGATTCTTTTGGAATTGTCTTGGATCATTTTACTGATGAGAAGAGATAAGTCAATTATAGTTACTAATCACACAATGTTGCTATTACTATGTATCATGTTCTCCTTGTACTGCTCATTTCACTTTACATCAGTTCATGTAAGTCTTCCCAGGTTTTCCTGAACTTTGCCTGCTCACCATTTCTTAAAGCACAATAGTATTCCATTACATTCATATAGCACAACTTATTCAGCCATTCCCCAATTGATGAACATTCCCTCAATTTCTAACTCTTTGCTGCCACAAAAAGAGCTGTGATCAATATTTTTCTACATTGCAGTCTTTTCCCTTTTTTACGATCTCGTTGGGATACTGGCCCCCCAGTGGTATTGCTGGATTAAAGGATGTGCGTGATTTGTTTACCCTTTGGGCATAGTCTCAAATTACTCTCCAGAATGATTGGATCCATTCACAACTCCAACAATTTATCACTGTCCCAATTTTCACAAATTCTCTCAAAAATTAATCATTTTACTTTTCTGCCTATTATCCAGTCTGACAGGCATGAATACGTACCTCAGAGTTGTGTAAATTTGCATCGATCTAATCAATATCCATTTAGAGAATTTTTTTCATATGACTATAGACAGCTTTAATTTCATCTGAAAACTGCCTGTTCATATCTGTAATCTTATAAATTTGACTCAGTTCTCCATATATTTGATAAATGATAAATATCTGCCTTTATCAGAGATACTTGCTGTAAAAATGTTTTTTCTGCTTTCTGCTTTCTTTCTAATATTGATTATATTGGCTTTGTGCAAAAATGTTTGAATTTAGTATAATCAAAATTATCCATCTCATAATCATTCATATGGTCATGAATTCTTCCCTTCAAAGATCTGACAGGGAAGCTATGCCTTACTCTTTGAATTTGCTTTTGGTATCACCTTTTATGTCCAAATCATGAGCTTATTTTGACATTATTTTGTTACATGGTGTAAGATGTTGGTCTCTACCTAGTTTCTGCCATACTGTTTTCCAGTTTCCCCAATAATTTTCATCAAATAGTGAGTTCTAATTCCAGAAGCTGGGGTTAAGGGTTTTATCAAAAGGTAATCTACTATGGTCATTTACTACCATGTGTTGTGTACTTAATCTATTCCACTGATCCATCCATTTTTTTTATTAAGTCTCTTGATACTTTTTACTTTTGTTCTTCCAGATGAATTTTTTCTAGCTCTATAAAATATGTTTGGTTGTTTGTTATGGCACTGAACAAGCAAAATACTTTAGGTAGAATTGCCCTTTTTTATATTGACTTGGCCTGTCCATGAGCAATTAATATTTTTCCAGTTGTTTAGATTGGGCTTTATTTGCATAAAATTATTTTGTAATTGTGTTCATATAGTTCCTGGTTTGTCTTGGGAGGTAGACTTTCAAGTATTTTATATGGTCTACAGTTATTTTGTTTTGGGATCTCTTTCCTGAGGTGATCAGTGGATTCTTTCAATACCCATTTTGCCCTCTGATTCCAGGACATCAAGGCAGTTTTCATTCATAATTTCTTGAAAGATGCTTTCCATGTCCTCTTTTTGATTATGACTTTCAGGTAGGACAATGGTTCTGACATTGTCCCTTCTGAATGTATTTTCAAGGCCAATTATTTTTTCCCAGAAGGTATTTTACATTTTCTCTCATTTTTTTTCATTCTTTTGAACTTGTTTGATTGATTGTTGATGTCTCATAGAGTCATTAGCTTCCATTTGCCCAATTATGACTTTTAAGGTGTTTTCCTTACTTAGCATTTGTACTTGCTTTGCCATTTGGTTAATTTAACTCTTAAGGAATTTTCTTCAGTGGATTTTTGGATCTCCTTTTCCATTTGGCCAACTGTTGTTTAAGCAGTTCTCCAAGGTGCTGACTCTTTCTGTATAATTCTCTTGCATCACTTTCATTTCTTTTCCTGTTTTTACTTCTACAACTTTTATATTATGTTTAAGTTCCTTTTTGAGTTTCTTTCATGAGTTCTTTCTGGGCTTGAAACAACTTCCCAGTTGTTGGAATTTTTTTTTTGTGGAGGGGATGCCCATAGGATCATCCTCTTCTGAGTTTGTCTTGGTCTTTCCTGTCACCATAATAACTTTCTACAGTCAGATTCTTTTTTTATTATTTTTTTGCTTTTTTTGGAGGGGCAATTAGGGTTAAGTGACTTGTCCAAGGTCACACAAATAGGTTTTTTTTTTTTATTAAGTGTCTCAGGCCGAGTTTGAACTCAAGTCCTCCTGACTCCAGGTCCGGTGCTCTATTCACTGTGGCACCTAGCCACCCCTCAGATTCTTTTTTGTTCATCTTTTACTTTTTGGTTTTTTCCTTTCTTGTAAATTTAAGCTTTGTACCTAGGGTGAAAGGGGTAATGTCTCAGGCTTTTTTGCTCCAATGGCCGAAGGCCCTAGCTGTTTACCTGTGCTGCATTGATATTACCCTTACTCTCACTAAGGACTCTCATGTCTGGTACTGTGCTGAGAGGATGGGGTGAAAGGTGGCTGGCACTACGAGAGATTGTAGGGGTCTGGCAGATTACCTAGTGCTAATCTGGGGTCCTAGTGGTGGTGTCTGGCATATGCTAAGGCCCAGTGGGGTGTTTCTGCATTTCCCTGGAGTTACACTGAAGCACATAGAGGTCTGGCCACTGCAGGATGCCTGTTTGCCTGGGGCTATGCTGAAGCATATGGTAGTTCTCAGAGCTGGAGTTTGCCAGTCCCCTGGCTTTGTTAAGGCATATGTGGGGCTCTGGTATTGACTTTTGCCTGCTCCACCACACTGGGGCTCAGGATCTCCTGCAGGTTTGCTGAGGTGGGGCTTGCTGCTGGTTTGCTTGGATGCTTCCTATCTTAGAATGTGCTCCTCTTTTACCTGAGTGAGAAAGACCTTTCTTGACTAAGTTCCAAGTTCCTTGGGCTAAAAGATTGTTTCACCTCATCTTTTTGCTGGTTCTGCTGTTCCAGCATTTGTTTGGGAGTGCTATTTTATGGTTGTTTGAGGGTGAATATGGTAGTGTTACAGTAATTTACTGCTTACTCTATTATCTTGGCTCCCAGAAGTCCTCTCCTACAGTTATTTTATAGTTTCTTGATTTCTCATAAAGTCATTAACTTCTATTTGCTCCAATCTAATTTTGAAGGAATTATTCTCTTCAGTGAGTTTTTGAAATTCCTTTTCCATCTGGCAAATTAGACATTTTAAGGCATTCTTCTCTGCATTGGCTTTTTGGACTCTTTTGCCATTTGAGTTAGTCTATTTTTAAGGTGTTATTTTCTTCAGTCAGGTTATTGACTCTCTTTTCATGATTTTCTTACATCATTCTCATTTCTCTTTCCAGTTTTTCCTCCATTTCTCTTACATGATTTACAAAATCCCCCTTGAGTTCCTCCATGGCCTGTAACCAATTCATATTTTTCTTGGAAGTTTTTGATGCAGTATTTCTGACTTTGTTGTCTTCCTCCCATTTTGTGCTTTGATCCTTTTTTGTCCCCCAGAAAAGGATTCTATGATCTGTTTGTGCTTCCTCTGCTTGCTCATATTGCCATTCCATTACTGACCTTTGAGCTCTTTGCCATGGTAGAACTCTGCTTCCATAGAGGATAGCTTTGTCCCAAATGGCTGGGATTTTTTCAAATGCTATCAGAGGCCTGAGCAGGGTGCCCTCTCTACAGACACCACACTGGCAAACTGGCATTTCTCACCCCAGGATCACCACCCAAGGAAGTGACCCAGATCCAAGCAGGTCAAAGCAAGAGTGATTATCCTCTGAATGGTCACTTGGTCCCCCTAAAATCTGTAGGCCAGGAGCTCCTGATGTAGCCACACAGCAGCCACTGCAGCTGCCATGCCTCCACCACCTCTTGCTCCAGGGGCAAGGCCAGACCAGGCCCTTCCTTTCCAACAGAGTTCCCAACAGACCTTTTACATTCTTTTTGGCATTTATAGGTTGAAAAGTCTGTAAACCACCACAGCTGCTGGTGATTCACTCTCCTGAAGTCTGTTCTGGTCACTGTTGCCTCCCTGGGGCCAGTACCACATGGCTCCTGTGGGACTGCACTCAGCTCCTAGTGTGCTGTGATAAACCCTTCCAGGCTGCCTTCTGCAGATTTGTTTCTTTCTGTCTCTTTGTGGGCTCTGTAGCTCTAAAATGTGTTTAGAGCAATAATTTACTGGTATTTGAGGTGGTTTTGGGGAGAGGTCATGGAATTTCCTGCTTCTACTCTGCCATCTTGGCTCTGCCCCCCAACTTTCTCTGTTTTTTGCTCTTCATCAGCACCATATTTTTGTAATAAAAGGAATTTGGTAGGACTCCACTTATTTTTTCCAAACAGTTTTCAAATTAGTTTTCAATGAATTTTAATCTTTTAACAATTATTGGAAATAATTGGGTTTTTATGCTTGAGAGGATTCACTTGTAAAATCTTTTGTCCCTGGAGATTTTTTCTTAGGGAGTTCATTGATGGCTTGTTCAATTTCTTTTTCTGAAATGGAGTTGTTTAAGTATTCTAATTCCTCTTCTGTTAAACTAGGCAATTGATAATCTTTGTAAATATTCATCCATTCACTGAGATTGTCAGATTGATTGGCAAACAAATATCAAAATAGCTATAAATTATTGCTCTAATTTTCTCTTCTTTGGTGGTGAATTTACCCTATTCATTTTTGATACTGGTAATTTGGTTTTCTTCTTTCTTTTTAAAAATCAAATCAACCAACAGTTTATTTTATTTTTGTAAAATTGGCTCTTGTTTATTAGTTCAGTAGCTTACTTATTTTCAATTTTATTAATCTCTCCTTTGATTTTCAGATTTCCAGTTTGGTGTTTAACAGGGGATTTTTAATGTCTTTCTTTTCTACCATTTTTTAATTGTGTAACCAATTCATTGATCTATTCTTTCTCTATTTTATTGATGTAAGCATTTAGAGATTTAAATTTTCCTCTAACTACTATTTTGACTGAATTTCACAAATGTTCATATATTGTCTCATTATTGTCATTCCCTTTGATGAAATTATTTATTGTTTCTATGATTTGTTCTTTGACCTACACATTCTTTAGGATTAGACTATTTAGTTTCCAGTGAATTTTAATCTATTTTCCATGACCTTTTATCAAATATAACTTTTGTTGCATTATTTTCTGAAAAAGATGCATTTAATACATCTGCCTTTCTGTATTTGACTGTGAAGTTTTTGTGCCTTAATACATGGCCAATTTTCATGTAGGTGTCATGTACCACTGAGAAAAGGTATATTCCTTTCTATTCCCATTTGATTTTCTCCAGAGTTCTATCATATCTAACTCTTCTTTTTTTTTATTAAGCAATCAGGGTTAAGTAACTTGCTCAAGGTTACACGACCAGGTGTTTCTGGGTGGGTGCTAAATGTCTGAGCCCGGGATTCGATCTCCAGGTCTTCTCAACACTGGAGCCGGTGCTCTTACTTGCTGTGCTACCTGGCCGCCCCATATCTAACTCTTCTTAAAAAAAAATTCACCTCCTTAACATTGTTCTTGTTTATTTTGTAGATAGATTTATCTAGTTCTGAGAGGGTAAAGTTGAGGTCCCCCACTAGCATAGTTTTACTATGTCCTCCTGTAACTCATTTCACTTCTCCTTTAGAAATGTGGATGCTGCACTATTTGATGTATATGCATTTAGCATTGATATTACTTAATTGCCTATAGTGCCTTTTGGCAAAATGTAGTTTTCTTTCTTGTCTTTTCTATTTTCATTTTGCTTTGTCTGAGATCATGATTTCTACCCCTGCTTTTTTCACTCTAGCTGAAGTATAATATATTATGCACACCCTTGAAGTGTATTTCTTGTAAACAACATATTGTAGGATTTTGGCTTTTAATCCACTATGCTATATACTTCTGTTTTACAGGTGAATTCATCCCATTCACATTCACAGTTATGATTACTAACTGTGTATTTCCCGCCATCCTATTTTCCCGTTTATGTTTTTTTCTCTCTCTTTTCATCCTGTTCTTCCTCATTAGTGTTCTGCTTCTGACCACTGCCTCCCTCAATATTCTCTCTCTTCTATCAACCCTCTCTTATGTTCCCCTTCCCCTCCTACTTCCCTAAAGGATAAGATAGATGTCTATACCCAATTGAGTGTGTATGTTATTCCTCCTCTGGTGAAATTAAAGTTTAAACAATATTCACCCCACCCCAGGTTTCCCTCCACTGCATTTGAGTGCTTGCCTCATGTGAATTCTCCATAAAATAGTCTTTTAGGCAAACATATGTTAGGCATTTAAACAATGTGACCAGTCCATCAGAGTTGTGCTCTCTGCAGAAGAGTTTGAATATTGGCACCTGAGATCGAGAAAGGACCTCAGTGTCTGGTATCTTATCTTTAAAGGTCATCTTCAGAATATTTCTAAGATAATTCAAATAGAAGCAATTCTGTTTCCTGGCATGGTGCTAGTATACTATACAGGTTTCACAGGCAAACAACAATGAAGTCAGCCCAACGACTTTGTAAAATTTCAGTTTGGTAGGTAACGTAATGCCTCTTCTCTCCCATACTTTCCTTCAGACCCTTCCAAATATTGAGCTAACTCTGGCAATATGTTCATAAATCTATGCATACATCCCTGAAAAGTATACTGCCAAGGTAAGTGGAATTATCCACAGCATTGAAAATTTCTCTATTTGCTTTTACTGATTATGGTTCCACATATAGATGATGTAGTGTATTCTAGTGGAGAAACTCTGTTTTCTGTATTAATTTTCAGCTAAAAATTAGCACAAGCATCAGAGAGACAATCCATACTCTCTTGCATCTCTATGATTGTCACAGGACGACCTATTTCCTCTTCCTTTATAGAGATAAAATCAAAGCATCCTTGAAGTGCTGAGGGATAACTTGCTCTTAACATATAACCCAGAAAATTTCAGTCAGTTTTTGTACAAACAATGGACACCCTGACTTGTAAATCTCAGTTGGAATAGAATCAACACTGGGACTTTTGCCACATAAGAGGAGCCTAATGGCATTCAAAACCTCTTCAGATGGAAGTCTAGCTAGAGAGGGATTGACTTAAGACTGAGGTAAACAATCAATGACTTCACCTTTGGTTTATGACTATCTGTTGAGAATGCTATGGAAGTATTCAGGTCATCTCTCCTTGATCATGTCCTTATCATTAATCAATGTGGCTCCATTAACTCTCAGTAAGTAGTTGAGAAACAACATAAGTCTTTGACCAATAAATAGCCTTCAAAGCATCATAAAAGCACTTTGGATTGTTATCATCAGTATAAGACTTTCATGTGCTTTCTTACTGAGCCAAGCATCCTGCAACTCTCTAAGCTTTGCTTGTACTTTACTTTTATAGGAGTTAAATGCTACCTTCTTAGAGATGGATGAATTATCCCACTGGTAAATGCTGTGGAGTTTTCATTTTTCACTTAGCAGCTTCTGAATTTCCAGTTTTCATCAAACCAACTTTGATGTTTGTGAGTCTTCTGATCCAAATGGGCAAATGTAGTGCTGTACACCAAAT
Source organism: Petaurus breviceps papuanus (assembly GCF_028583685.1). Taxonomy (NCBI): domain Eukaryota; kingdom Metazoa; phylum Chordata; class Mammalia; order Diprotodontia; family Petauridae; genus Petaurus; species Petaurus breviceps. The sequence goes on from NW_027185903.1 coordinate 27,078,126, forward strand.
CTTTGAAAGCTGCCCATTCCTTTTCTGCTTTGCTCTTGCCAGCCATGCATTGGCTCACCTTTTCCTCCAAGTTAGCAATAAACTGTTCACACATGAAGAAGTATTCTAATCTGTTGACATTATCTTGTGATAGTCATCTTACTTTGGGACCACTACTTTCATTGAATGTGAATGTTTAGAGAGGATGAATCTATGAACAGTCCATCATTCTGTGCCACACATGGCCTTTATCACTCTCACATCTTGTCTGTCTCTTCTCCTTACATTGACATAGTCTATTAAATGCCGATCTTTGTTGAGAGGATGAATCAATCAAGTGCTATGACATTTAGGGAAATGGAAAATAGTATTGTTGATGAAAATGTCATAAGATACACAAGAAGCAAGTAGTAAGCATTGCTATTTCTGCCTATGACTCCATTCCTCCCAAGGACTCCCTGCCATATGTGATAGTCTGGGCTTATTCTGGTGTTAGTCACCCAGAATTACAAGCTTATCCTCTTTTGCTACTTTGATGATAAGGGTCTTCATAAAATTTTTCTTTAACTTCATCAGGATTAGTCATGATGAGAACATACACACTGACAATGGTGGCATGGTAATTTCCTGCAAGTGGTAATCATGCTGTCATGAGTCTGTCATTCACTTTTTTTAGGCATACAAGCTTGTTGACCAGGTTAGTTTTGATTGCAAAATCTACGTCAGCTTCATGGCACTCCCTTTCACTGCAGCCACTCCAGAAAACATGTATCCAGCTCCAACTTTAGTTTGCAAGCTTTGTTTCACTCAGGGCTGCTATATGGATGTGATACCTACTGAGTTCTCTCACAACATGACCTATCTATCTTTCAGGTCTGCTGGACTTCCTGTTGTCTATAAGTGAGCACACATTCCACATCCCAATAGTGAGTGGAATCATGTTTGCAAAAGTTTTTGTACATTTTTGTGTTTTGGCTGTAGGGTAAGATCCCTGCCTGACACAGTAAGCAGAACAGAGTTAGACTGGGTGAAACAGACATTTTCTAAGACCCATTTTCTAGCCCTTTCCTCATGCCAAGAGGTGAGCACTGGGGTCCTTTAATAAGGCTGCTCAGACACCCAGGAGGCTGCCAAATCCCACTGATGCTTCAGTCCAGTGAGAAGACAACCCTATAGCTTGGGCCACCTATAAGCAGGGTTGTGACTACAGTTCCCAGTGTATCCATACCTGCTTCATCACTTGCAAATCAACACAGGACTTTAAGGTAGGTAAAAATGATAAAAAAAAAAATTAAGTTATGGGTGATATCTTTGGACTCACACTTAAATTGGATTTAAGTGAGGCAGAGTTGCCTGAAGTCATCAGCCTCACTCTGTCTTTCAGTCATCTGAATGTAGTGGTGAAACAAAAGTCAAGAGAATTGGTCATGGCTCAGGATGCAGCAGATGACCTTGGAGTTTTTATGTCTAACCAAGCTCAGAGTTTGTTGCAGTCACTTTCATGGACATTGGAACAAATTATTCTCATCTGCCCATTTGTAATGGGAATGTAAATTTGAAGATCTTCCCTGCCCCTAGGCTAAAGTGCACCTGGAGCCTGGGGTGGGAGGCTTGTTTTTCAGTAGATACTTCTTGATTGGCCAGTGAGTCAATAAGGTTGTTACATTCTCTGAGCAAGGAGAAGGCTATATAAGCCCTGATGTGTAGCTTTGTTTGGGGGCTCACTTTGAGAAGTGTTCTGTGATTTGATATGGATTCTGGGAAGCCATTGTCCAGAGCCCCCGGCTTTGAAAAACCCAGATGTTGATTTGGTATAGATGTAATGGGTGGACAGTTTGGAAAGCTGTCTACTTGATCTGTTTCTGTCTTGATAATTCTGTCTGTATATTCTGAAGTTCGGGGTGCTGACCTTTTCCCCCTGAACTAGGTAAATGATACATATTTGACTGATTAAAGTAAGCTTGTTAACCCATTTTGAGTAGCTTTCCTTTAACAAAGCAGATCCAAGAACCTGTGTGAGCAGCGACCCTGGGGATGCTGGGGTGCTTGCTGCTACACCATTCAACTGGGGAAAGTCTCCACATGCTTGGGGTAGACACTGCATAACTCACTGGCTGGTTTGAGGGCTATCCGTAACCCTCAACCTGGTTTAGACTGTCTGCCATTTTAAGGTTTACCCAGGTGCAACCTCTGTACATGTTACATTTTCCTGGAGCACAAGTAAAAGTTGGGTGACTTGTTGGACACCAAAGGTGGAAAGTAGCCCTGAAAAGGCTAAGCAGCCCTCATACCAGAGGTACTACTCTTCCCTGAACACTCTATGTGAATGCTTGTATAGGTAAAACAAAGAATATTGATGAAACTGCCAAAATTAATTCAAATCAACAGCTTTTTCTCTCAAATCATTCAGGTAACAACATTGTGTCTTTTTCTTAGGTTTTAATTTAATTCAGTTCATCCTTTCTTAGCATCTACTATGTAAGAGTACCATGAGAAGTACTACTAAGAACAGAAAAAACAAATCCCTATTTTCAAAGAATTTATTTTTGTAATGTTTATTTTTTTGTTAATTTCCAAGCATTAATTTTCTCTCCCTCCTCTCTTCCCCCTTTCAATTTGGAGGGAAAATTGTAACAAATACAGAGCCAAATCAAACGAATTCCTGCTCTGACCAGGTCCAGAAATGCATATCTCTGCATTGTTAGCCCATCATCATTCTGTCACAAGGTGGGTACTGCCTTCTGTCTTCTGAAATGACCGATCATTGCATTAATCATAGTTTTCATGGCTTTCAAAATTGTTTTTTCTTTGTCCTCTTATTATGTAAATTATTCTCATCATTCTCCAGTTTCTCTGAAATATCCCTTTCATCATTTTGATGGCCACAATAATATACTACTACATTTATATACTATAATTTATTTAGTCATTCCCCAAATGATGAGCACCTCCTTAGTTTCTGTTCTTTGCTATCACAAGAGAGCTGCTTTCAATATTTTTGGCTATATAGTCCTTTTCTTCATTTTTTGATATCTTTAGGGTATGAACCTAGTAGTGATAGCCCCAGTTCCAGAGGGTATGCACAGCTTAGTGACTTTTTGGGCAGAGATCCAAATAGCTTTCCAGGATTTTTGGACCAATTCAAAGTTCCAATTGAACATTAACATTCTTGTTTTTCCATAACCCTTCTAATGTTTATTTTCATTTTTGTAAGCTTTGGCAATCTGATGGATTGTAGAGGTGGCACTGGTAGAATCCTAATAAAGCTGGTCCCAGCCCCAATATTCTCACTTCCTCATAGGCCCCATCCTACCTTGCCACTCACCCACACACACTCAATATCCTAACTTCTTCATGTGAGCCTCACTGCTCACTAGAACAGCAGGTGTGTCCATGAACTCATATATCTCACAGAACAGCAGGAGTGTCCATGTGATGGGATCCCGGCCATTGCCTCTAGCTAGCCACTGCCCCCAGACCCATTCCTCATATTTCCCACAGAAACAGTAAATGTGTATGTGCACTCAAACATAATCACTTGTCTAGTCTCAGACAGGACCACAGCACTCAGTCAATCAGAAAGCAGTACCACCAGGATGCCCAACCAGGATATGAACCCCAAAACAATAGAAAGGGCTTTCCCTAAGTAGGCATCTCCACAGTAATAGCAAAAGTTGTCCTTTAGATGAACTTGCGACAGAGAGGCTTATTATGATATTGTTATCATATGCACATGCCCCCTCAAATGGATTTTTTCTGTATGCATTGTGGTTAATCACATGTGCAGTTCCACTATAGCTGGGACCCCTCCCCTATTACCTAATCCCTTAACCATCCCCTCCCACTTTTTTAATATTCATCATTTCTGTTGCATAATTATATCTTTACCCTAGGAAAATCTGTCTTGCTTTCTCTGAAGTTGCTGGTTCCTCTTGGAACTTCACCTGTACTTGGATTAGAAGTGGTCTGACTGAATTCTTTGATATGGTTCTCCCACAATACATCATGAAACCCCAACAGTTTTTGGCATCCTTTGGTGGGCAGAATCTCTGACTCTGAGCTCCTCCCACATAGTGCAGAGTTTCTGATTCAAACTCCCTCTAATCCAAAAGTAAGAGACTTGGCTTAGAGGTGGTCTGACTCTGAATTCTTTGAGATGGTTCCACAACAACACATCATGAAACTGAAACAGTTCATCAGAGTTGTTTTAATTTGTAATTTAGTTATTAGTCATTTGGAGAATGTTTTAATGTAGCTATCGATAACTTGGATTTCTTTCAAAATGCAGGTAAATAATGCAAAATGTTACACTAGAAATGCATTTAATATGATGAGAGAAGATGGGGAGAGAGAGAATGGGGTAATATATCTCATATAGAAGAGGCAAGGGAAAAGTGTTACAATGGAGGGGAAGTAGAGGAAGGCAAAAGGGAATGAGTTAACCTTACTCTCATTAAATTTGGCTTAAGGAGGGAATGACATACACACTAAATAGGGTATTCACCCTACAGGAGAGTAGAGGGGAAGGGGATGAGAGGGGGGATGATGGAGGGGAGGGCAGGTTCAGGTGAGGGAAGTTGGAAGCACACACTTTTGAAAAGGATCAGGGTCAAAGTAGAAAATAGAACAAGCGGGGGGGTGGGATAGGATGGAAGGAAATATAGTCAGTCTTTCACAATATATACACTATGGAAAGGTTTCGCATAGCTACACATATACAATCTATATTGAATTGCTTATCTTCCCACTAAGGGTGGGTGAGAAGGGAGAAAGCAAAAGAATCTGGAATTCAAAGCTTTAAAATCAAATGTTTAAAAAATATATATTATTTTTTTCTTGCAACTGGGAAATAAGATATACAGGCCCTGGGGTATAGAGATCCATCTTGTCCTACTGGAAAGTTGGAGGGGGATAGGAGGAGGATGTAGGAGAGAGAAGATTGGGGGAGGGGTATTTAGTGGGATCTCTGTTTTGGGGTGGTGGGTAGGGGAAAGATGGGGAGAAAATTTGTAAGTCAAAATCTTGTGGAAATGAATGATGCAAACTAAAAATAAACATAAAAATTAATTTAAAAAAAGAAATTCATTTAAGAGATAAAATCCAAGTGCTAAGTGAGGTTTGGAGAAGAAGATAGTTACCAACTATGAAAACATGAAAGATTTCATCAACAGGGGAAGAATTCACATTGGATGGCCTCAGTCTTCTCAATGAAATAAGAGGTTAAGAGGAATAGCAGTCCATTACAGTTGCTTTTTGTTGGACTTACTATAAAGTTGTCCAAAAAAGAAGCAAATCAGCCAATGATTCCAAAAAGCAATAGGCCTTTTCTTGGTATGATTTAATTCATACAGGGAAGATTAACTTAAATTGTGAGAAAGAAGAGGGGATGAAACAAAATACAACTACAACTGAGCCAGCAGGGACTTTCCACATCTTGGGTAGAATGACTTTCAGAACACATCAGGAAGAGGAAGGAAATTAATGGCCTAGTGAAGTATTTTGACCTGGTGCCCAGGTTTTTCCAGACTACCACAATTTTGTAGATGTCTGGCTTATATCCCATACAATAGAGTCATTCCAAGATAAGGAAAGACAGGTATCTTATAGGGATAGTTGGGGGTTTGTTCAAGTATACTTGATTGGATTTCCATCTCTGATGCCTCAAGTACCTTCATAGATTTAGTACTGAAAGAAACCTTAAAAATTTTTCTTTTTCTTTTCATTTTATGTATACAGAAACTGAGGCATAGAGAGATTAAGTAGACAGGTACAAATTAGTTAAGAAGTTTCAACAAGAAAGGTTGCTGATAGAAGAAGATTTCAAAAAAGGGGAAGAAAAAAGTTATTAGGAAGGAGGAAGAAACATGTCTAGAGTTAAGATGTCCTGTGACAAGAAAGTTTAGACACAAATAAACAGATTTTACATTCTAACACAGAAAGTAAGTGTGGTAGGATTAGGTAAGAGAGAAATGAAGAGTTTTATAAAAGGTGTTGTGGGAAATGAGTTAAAATCAAAAAAGAAAGAAGAGAATATTATTAAGTAACAAAGAAGATTCAGTTGAGATTACTCATCCTAAATCTGTAGTGGATGACATTGGTTCATTTTCATAATTATCTTCCTTGATACTCAAAGTATGAAAGAAAAAAAAGAATTTTTTTTATTATACAGAAAGGAGAATTCACAGGTTGAGGAAGGCAGAAGGACAGACAGAAGAAAGAATAATACTGAAAATATTGAAAAGTCAAACTTTTAGTATAAAGTTAGAGATGAGAACAAATAGTTGTTTGCTAGTAAATGTTTAACAACCAACTTTCCCAAAAGGCATATCAAACTTGCAAGTATAATTTTTATCATTAACATTTTTAACACTACTATCTTAAATTGAGATGATTAATAAAACCAGTAAATCAGGCTCTGATTTGTAGCATTTGCTGATTTCTAAGGTGTAAATGGTCACAATGAAATGTAGCAATCAACTCTGGGGATCCAGTACAAGCTAACTCTAGAACATCCCTGAAGCTAGTGAATCTAAACTCAGTAAAATAAATGGCAAAATAAGAATAGTCAATAAAATAAAAGTCATAAGTAGAGCAAAAAGTAGATTCATATGAGAGGTAGAAGGATAAAAGTTTAAGCAAAGTATAAAATTTCTTAATTCCAACTGTGGGAGCTGGCAAAGTTACAAGAGACATTGATTCCACATCAACTGTGGTATGACTGAATAAGTTGCGGTATATGATTATGATGAAATACTACTTTAATATAAGAAATCATTAGCTCAGTGATCTTAGAAAAACATGGAAAGATTTGCATGAAATAAAAGAGCAAAATGAGCAGAACCAAGAGAACATTGCATAGAGTAACAGCAATATAATTTAAAAGCAACTTTGAGTGAATAAGACATTTTGACTATTATAAATACCCAAATTAACTATAAAGGACATATGAAGAAAATGTTATCTGCATCCAGAGGAAAAATTGATAAATAAAATATGCATAGAAAAGTATTACATATATGTATGTGTATACATACATATCTATTTGTGTCCAATGGTAGCCATCTGCAGAGGGGGGAAGTAGAGGAGAAAAAGGAAAAAAAATTATGTGATAATTTTGTTGTACATTTTAAATGTAAGTTGAACATTGTAGATTTGCAGTTTCATGTGCAACCATCTTTTTATTATGTTATGGAAATATTTGTTTTACACCATAATTAAAAATAAAATATTTTTAAAGATATGGTGCTGTCTAATATGGGACAATGAATTTGTGTGGACTAAATGAATGCAATAATGTCATTGCAGCTGAGGAGACTAAGGAGTTATGCAACAAAGGTTAATTATCAATATGAAAACTTAATTTCCCAAGGAAGACAGTAAACTAGTTCCTAAAGTCACTAAACAAAGTGGAAGAATAATCTGGAGACATGTACATAGCACAATAAGGATGAACTGAATCATATCAATCTTGAAATTTTCATGACAAATGAAACCAGAAGACAATAGGAAATTACAGCTAAATGAAATTATGGTTTCCTTTGGAAAGTCAGCTCAAGAAATTGGAGTTATTACTCTCAGGCATGCAAAAGCAACAAGAAATATCACTTTAGGGGTTATTTGGTCACCTCACATTATAATTTTCATGATAAATCTTTGCAAAAAAAAAAACCTCTCAGAAAATGATTACAGATAACATTTACTGTTGTCAATGAAGAGGTAAGGAAATTCTATGGAGAACTTAATAAGACCTTTCAAATCAAATCAGTATATACTATGATATTCAATGATTTTGATGCAAAGGAGGACGTGGAGGAAGAAACCCAAAAAATATGTTGTAAAACATGGCCTTGCGAGTAAGGAATGAGAGATGCTAAAGACTTATAGATGGTATGGAAATCTCATGACTTCATATCTTGAATACTTTATCAGGAAAACAATGAGGAAATGATATTCAAGGTAAGTACCCAATAAAATCACTCTCAAAAAGTGATTTATAAAGGGTGGCTAGGTGGTGCAGTGAATACAGCACCAGCCTTGGAGTCAGGAGGACCTGAGTTCAAATCTGGCCTCAGACACTTAATACTTACTAGCTGTGTGACCTTGGGCAAGTCACTTAACCCCAACTGCCCAGCCTTCCCCCTTCCAAAAAGCAAAAAAAATTTAAGTAATTTATATTATTTTAAAAGACTAGAAATGATTCATTGCTGATATAGGAATTATTAAAGAATTAGCTATCTGTATGCATGTGCTCTAGCCAATGATTTGTTACAGCAAAGATAAGAATTAATATTCAATTAGGAGGAAAAATACAATAAATTCATATAATGAAAATAACTTAATTATTGATGTTGAAACATGAGAAACAGATCAGTGTCTTCAGGTATAAAATGAGAGGGTAGGATTAAATCAGTACTATCAGATTCAAATAGAAAAAGGGAGACCACTAAGAATACCTGTTGACTGCATATTGACAGTTTGAAAATAAAGTAGTATTTTTGTTTTATTTTATTTTATTATTTACCAATTGTTTGGATCTGGTTTTGGCCACACTCAGGAGTGTTATGGGCCACCTATATCTGGTGGGCTGTGTTTGACACTTCTCAACTCAATGACCTCTAAAGTTCCTTCTGGTTCTAAGTTAGAAGGAAATGTCTTCTTGGTTACAGGAAGCTTTCTTTTGGTCGAAGTCTCCATAGGAATGCTTCCAACTTTACTGGTTCTACTTGATTATTTTTCTCTTGGATTTGAGGGAAGTCTCTAAGTCCATGATCCTAAGACAAGGGCTTCAAGGACTTTTCTAACAAGACAGATCCAACATCCATGAAAATACATAGCCCTCATAAAGTTATAAATTGGCCAGTGCAATTCCCTACAGGGTCAATGCATTATTCTAAGATATTGGTAAACTGAGAGTCTGCCCTAGAAGCTAAGAATTGCCCATGGAAGGTCTTAAGTCAATTCCTTCCTTTTTATTGCCCTTGACATGCATGTTTGACTCCAAAGACATGACCTAGTAATATTTCCTTTTTCTAAGGTTCTTGAAAAATTTTATGACAAGATTTCATTTTTTCTATTATTTTCTTTTCTTTGGAATAAAAATCTTCTTATAAGGCAAAAGCTTCTCTTCACTTAAAAATATATTCTCCTATCTTGTATTCATTACTATGTGTAAAATATGAACAAGCAAGAGTAAGTCAGGCCCTCAGGAGTTTCTTCCTCACCCAGTTCATAGCCTCATCCCTGTCTGAGTGGACCTTAGACTGGCTGAGTTTTGCCTGAGTTCAGGATTGGTTAGGTAGAATATGAGATTAAATGATTAAGTGATTAGCCATGTGGTGACAATGAGAATCAGGGTTGTAATATGAGTAGTGGAGTCCCATGGTGTCTGTAGGAGAAGGGTAAAAAGAGACATAGATTATGACTGGTAAAAGAAATCACAACCAAGCGGAGAGGAAACACATCCTTTTGGTTTTTCTTTTGGCCAATTTACCAGGAAGAGCAACAACAACAAAAATTAACCCCCCTTTCAGGTTCATGCAATTCTTTATTTTTTAAAGGGGGAGGGCAGGGCAATTGGGGTTAAGTGACTTGTGCAAGGTCACATGAATAGTAAGAGTTAAGTGTCTGAGGCCAGATTTGAACTCAGGTCCTCCTGACTCCAGGGCCAGGGGTCTGTTCACTGAGCCAGCTAGCTGCCCCAAGTTCATGCAATTCTTTAAAAAAAATGCTTTGGGGGCAGCTAGGTAGCACAGTGAATAGAGCACTGGCCTTGGAGTCAAGAGGACCTGAGTTCAAATCTGGCCTCAGACACTTAATGCAAAAACTAGCCATGTGACCTTGGGCAAGTCACTTAACCCCAATTGCCCTCCAAAAAGCAAAAAAAAAGTTTTGAAAGATGGATGACCATAACTGGAAAAGAGGAACCAAAGTCTGAAAACTTGCATAAACATTACAAAACTTAATATGATCAAGAGATAAAAATTCCTATTTATCTCAAAATCCCTAAGAAAGAAGAGAAAAATTAGTTCAATTACCGTACAAAACCACCATTGGCATCCTTCTGCTCCTACTCTGAACACTCTCCAAAGAGAGAAGTGAAGATACAGATTAAATATACTTTGATTTCTAAATAGATCATAGTAGTAGGTAACTCTTCCATCAATGTATACCTCAAAACATTGTTTCTTTCAATCAGTCAATAAACATGCACTTCTTAAGTGCTTACCATGTCCCAGGCCCTGTACTGAACACTGGGAATAGAAATATATGTAGAAATTAAGAAAATCCATGCCCTCAAAAAGTTGATATTTTAATGTAGGAAGACAACAAATAAAAAGAAATTTAAAAGGTGATGGAGGGGGAGACAAAAACATATGATACAGGGCATGAGTAGAGAAAATCTGGAGTGCATCCTGAAGAAGAATTTGATAAGACTGGCTGGAACACCCTTCTTAAATTGGGGTACTGGGAGGAACTGTCCAATTAGCAAAAAAGAACACAGGATGTTCTCATCTGCAGAGATTCTTATCCATATGCTTCTATAGATCTAGACTTAACCAATGTACTAGAGGACTTCCTCTAAATCTTTTTTTTTACCTTTTCATGTACATCAATGGAACACTCAGACTGTCCTAATTCTTGCCATGTGATTGGCACACTTCCTCTTCTGATTATATGTTTTTCTATGATAACCTTTGTGCTACTTCTTGAGCATTGTTCATTATTAGAGATAAGCTATGAACTGCTTTCACGCACCTCTATTTTACAGATAGGGAAGCAGAGACTCAGACAGAACAAGTGATTTGTCCAGCATCAACAGATAGTAAATGGTACATTTGAGATTTTAATCCAGATCCTCAAACTCCAAATTCAGCACACTTTTCACATATGTACTACCAAAGCACCTCTTTGGCTCAGTAGTTACCTTCTCACCATAATGACTTCTAAAATTCTCTCACTATCAAGTTAGAATAGAAAATAGTTTTATACATGTAGTAATGACATATGATTTTGATAATAGTAAAAGGTAGGATTTTATTTCTTCCCTAGGGAGATAGAACAAATAAATATGTGTGAAACAGACATATTATGGTAATGTGCTATTTCTCACTTATGTAGAAGGTGTTGATGACTCACCAGTTGCCGGAATGCATTTTAAATTATAATAATAGCTGACATTTATATAGCTTTTTTAATTTAAAAGGCACTTTACATATATAATGTTATAGGATTCTCATGGGAAAGTTACTGCTGTGAAGTAGTTACCATAACTATTATTATCTTCATTTTACAGATTAGGAAACAGAGGCTCAAAGTGATAAAGTGATTTGCCCATTGATCCTCTGGAACAATATTTCTGGAATAGGTTATTGATTAGCTCTCATCTCATAACATCTTCCTGGACAGTTCCTTCTTTGAAACCAAGGTCATATATACAACTGACTAGGGTTAAGAGTTCAATTTGATAACATAAAAGAGGACAAAACATAAAGGCCTACAAAAGATCAAACTGTATGGCTTAATTCTCCCCATGAGTTGACTAAGCATGTTAACTGAAAAGGCAGGAGGCATTAAGTTGTTAAGAGAATATTGAATTTGGTGTCAACAGAGACCTGAATCCCAGTCATACCTCTGACAATTTTCTTGTAATCAAGATCAAGTCAGAGTGAAAAGTGTGCTGGATTTGAAGTCTGAAGATCTGGGTTCAAATTGCAAGTATTTCACTTACTAGTTCTCTAAGCTTGTTTCCTAATTTGTAAAATAAAAAAGTTGAGCTAAAGGGTCTTTTAAAGTCTCACCCAGATCTAAATATATGATCTTATAATTTTATAAGTGTCAGTATTCCTTACACTAATAAAGGTTACAGATCCTCTCCTCCGTTTTACTCCATGTGGTTGTTGTCAAAATTTCCTAAATATCTCCTAGAAAGGATCTACTCAACACATCATAGACATGACTCATTCTTTCAATATATTGGGGGTACCAATGTAACTAGGGTTCTGTGTAGCACAACTGATGGATTTATGAGCCTGTAGGCAGTAAAACCTGAGTTCAAATCCAATCTCAGAGACTTCCCAACTATGTGACCCTATGCAGTCACTTAACCTCTGTCTGTCTTAGCTTCCTCAACTATAAAATAGGGATAACAATAGTACCTGTTGTTGATCAGTTGTGTAAGACTCTATGTGACCTTATTTATGTTTTTCTTGGCAGACACTGGAGTGCTTTGCCATTTCCTTCTCCAGTTCATTTTATAGATGAGAAACTGAGGCAAACAGGGTTAAGTGACTTGCCTAGGGCCACATAGTGTCTGAGAACAGATTTGAATTCCAGAAGATGAATCTTCCTGACTTCAGGCCTGGCACTGCATCCACTGCACTACCTAACTGCCTGACAATAGTACCTACATCACATGATTATTATAAGGATCATATAAGAAAGTATTTATAAAACACTTAATACCTAACCCATATTAGGCACTTAAGAAATACATGTTCCCTAGCTCCCTATAGAGTTCCATTTGAATTATCTGCTGTCCTCTCTTATGTCATCAACCAACATTTTTTTCTGATTAACAACACAAATTTTACATAATAACCTGGAAAGACATATAAACTGATGCTGAGTGAGGGGAGCAGAACCAGGAGAACATTGTACACAATTACAGAAACATCATATCTGTGATGACTAACTTTGATAGGCTGCAGTCCTTTCAGTAATGCAAAGCTATAAGACAACTACAAAAGACTCATGATGGAAAGGGATATCCACATCCAGAGAAAGAACTACAGAGTCTGAATGCAGATTGAAGCAAACTACTTGCTCTCTCTTTCTTCTTTGTATTGTTTTGTTCATTTTTTCTCATCGTTCATCCCATTGGTTATAATCCTTCTTTACAACTTGACTAATGTTTAATGTGGAGGTATTTATAGAACCTATATTGGATTGCATGCCTCCATGGGTGGGGGAAGAGGAGAGGAGAGAGAAGGGAGAAAATTTGGAACTCAAAAGCTTGTGGAACTGAATGCTGTGAACTAAAAGTAAATAAATAAATAAACTATTTTTTTAAAAAACACTAAATTTGGAGTGAGAAATATCTGATTTCAAATCCTGCCTCTGTAAGTTACTAGCTTTGTGACCTTGAGCAAACCATTTACTTTATCTATACCTTGGCTTCCTCATCTGTAAAATGAAAGGATTGGATTCAGTAACCAACTAGGTCCCTTCCAATATCTAAAATCACAGATCTATGTTGTCTTCAATGATGTCTCTTACACCAGTGACATCAAAATAAAATAGAAACATATTCCTGGCATATTGGTTTAAAAAAACATAAATTAGGGGTGCAAAGCCAAGATGATAAAGACAGAGTCTCAGCCGAACTCTCCCCCAAACCCCTCCAAATACCTACTCACAGTTCCAGGGCAGAAAAGAGTACTTGTGGTCACTCACAGGCCAAGAGAGTAATAAACACCTCTCCTTAGACCATACCACCTTGGAAGAACTGAAAACTTACAGGTCACAAGAAGTATTTCTGAAAAAAACTGCACAAAACCCATAAAGCCTGGGACAGTGCACCTTGCACTCTGTAAGCAAAGCCCTACATTAACAAAGAGTTAAAAGTGAACTAATAAGCTGGAGAAATGAGCAAACAATGGGAAAAAAAGTCTATTGAAAATTACTGTGATAACAAGAAAGATCAAAACACACACTCAAAAGAAGACAACAAAGTCAAAACTCCTACATCCAAAGGCTCCAAGAAAAACACAAATTGGTCTTAGGCCTTGGAAGGGCTCAAAAAGGAGCTTGAAAGTCAAGTAAGAGAGGTAGAGGAAAAACTGGGAAGAGAAATGAGAGTGATGCAAGAAAATCATGAAAAACAAGTCAACCATGTGATAAAGGAGACACGAAAAAAACTGAACAACAATTTTAAAAACAGACTAGGTCAATTGTAAAAGAGGTCCAAAAAGTCAATGAGTAAAAGAATGCCTTAAAAAGTAGAATTGGTGGAGCAGCTAGGTGGCGCACTAAACAGAGCACTGTCCCTGGAGTCAGGAGGACCTGAGTTCAAATCTGGCCTCAGACACTTAACATTTACTAGCTGTATGACCTTGGGCAAGTCATTTAAGCCTAATTGGGCAAGTCATTTAACCCTAATTTTTAAAAGAAATCATGTGAAGCTCTCAAAGTATGGGCCAGGGTATTTTACTTCAATTACCTGTAAAATGTTAGAACATGTATTTAAATGGATTGTTTTTAGGGACAGCTAGGTGGTGCAGTGAATAGAGCACCCAGCCCTGGAGTCAGGAGGACCTGGGTTCCGATCTGGCCTCAGACACTTAAAATAAAAAAAAAAAACTGGCCATGTGACCTTGGGCAAGTCACTTAGCCCCAATTGCCCTCCAAAAAGCAAAACAAAAAAAAAAAAACTGAATGGATTGTTTTTGAGCATAAAGAAAAGTAAATATTTCACTAAGAGAGAACATAAGTTCATCAATAGCAAGTTATGGCAGACTAATACCATTTTCTTTTCTGAAAGTGTGCTTAGGGTGGGAGATCAAAGAAAAGACATCCAATTTTAGCAAGATATTGTCCAAAGTCTGTCTTGATAGCCTTCTGAATAGCATGAAGAAATGTGGGCTGGATGCAAGTAAAATTCATTAAATTTAGTAATGGATTAACTGAACCCAATAAAGCCATTATTAATGAATCAATGTCAACCTGTAAAAAAGTCTTTAGTGGAATATCACAGAGATCTGTCCTTGGTCTTGTGAAATGCCATGGTTTTTTGTGTATTTTTTTTTATCACTTGCTTGTATGAAAGCAGAAATTGAATGCTTATCAAATTTTCAAATGACAAAAAGTTTGGCAGATGATAGTACTGGGATCCAAAAATAGCTGGAAATGCTAGGATACTGGGGCAGATCTAATAATATAAAATTTTTTAGGAATAAATTTAAAGTTCTTCCTTTACGTAGCCTGGAAGCGAGGTGGTATAATTATAGTGCTGGAGTCATGAAGATCTAAGTTCAAATCCATCCTCAGATACTTACTAGATTTAATGCAATGGGCAAGTTACTAAATTTCTCTATGTTTCCTCATTTGTAAAATGAGAAAAATAATAGCACCTATCTCCCATGATTATTATGAAGATATACTGAGATAATATTTCTAAAGCACTTTGCAAATCTTAAACTACTATGTAAATTCTGACTTTTTTTTAATCAGATGCACAAGGACATAATAGGAGAAGCATGACTAGACAACAGTACCGTTAACAAAACTGATAAGGAACTTCTGGTAGAACACAAATTCAATATGCATCAATAGTGTGGTATGATAACCAAAACAGCTAACAGTACAAGGGAGACAAGAGACCTACTTTAATCTACTCTGTGGTTGAACAACTTTAATCTGCACAGTTTACCCACAGTGCTCTGAAGCTGGGGACAGAACCACCAGTGAACATGTGATATATATGCTGTTTCTGCCACTTGTTTACTACTTTACTCAATGTCTTTGTACTCTCTGTATTTTGATGTCCTCATCTGAAAAAGGGGGAAACCGTAGTTGTTCAGTCTACTTCATAGGATTGACATGGAGATCAAATGGAAGCTTATATAAAATCTTTTGTCAACAATGAAGCTTTCTATACACAACAGCTGTTATTATGATAGCTGTTTTCAAGTTTTTAAAGGGTCATTCTGTGTAAGAGGCTTAGATTTGCTCTGCTTGACCTTAGAGGGGTAGAACTAAGAACAATGAATGGAAAATGCAGAAAGACAAGTTTCTGTTATGCATGAGGAAAATTTGTGTTCCTGCCTCTATTATTGTTTCAGTATTGGAGCAGATGCTTCTTAAGTCTTGGTTTACACTTTTGGGGCAGCTCACCTCTTTCCATTGTTTTGTTTTCTGTACTGGAATCTGGACTTAACCAAATCATCAAACATATATTTAGTGCCTATTGTGGGCAGAGCACCTACTTGTTTGTTAGTCTAGTTGGAAGCATCATCATCTCTTGAGGGTAGCTACGGTCCATCTATTATATCACTTTCCTCCAAGACCCTAAAGTGTATTATCATCTATTCATGTTTCAAAGCGCATGACCCCTATCAAATTTCTCATAAAGTTCCTGGTTCCAGTGTGAGGAACACTTTTTGATTTTATGGGATCATGAAATCTCAGAGCTGGCAGTGGCCTGAGAGGTCAACTCAGTGGCCTGAGAGGTCAACTAGTTCAACTCAAAGATAAACAGGAATCCCCTCTACAACCTTAACAACAAGTGACTGATGCTAACAAAATTGCTAAGGCATTTATGGTGGATCATAAACCCAATATGCATCAACAGTGCAGTAAGATAATCAAAACAGCTAACAGTACAAAGAAGATAAGAGACCTACTTCAATATACTGTTTTGATGAGATCATCTCTGGAGTATTTTTGTTCAATCTTGGTGCTATATTTTAGGAATAACACAGACAAATTAGAAAAAGTCATGAGGAGGAGCACTAAGATGATAAAACTGGTGGCCATACCACACAAGACTCAAATGTGAGACATTTATTCTGATAAAGGAAATTTAAAAGGGGCACAATAGCTCTCTTCAAATCGTGGAATGACTACAATGTGTAACAGGATTAGATTTGTTCTGCTTAGAAAATACAGAAGCAGAAGAAATGGATGAAAGTCATAGCAAAGCAATTTCTGGAAAAAAAGGGAAAAATCCAACAACTGGAACCATCCACATTGCAAAGAACTCTGTTAGGAACTAGAGGAAGCCTCGTCACTGAAAGTGACTCAAGACAGAGCTTGAATGACTGATTATTTGTCATCAAGGCTGTACAGGGGATTCCTGTTTATCTCTGAGTTGAACTAGTTGACCTCTCAGGTCACCTCCAACTCTGAGATGTCATGATCCCTTAAAATCAAAAGGTGTTCCTCACACTGGAACCAGGAACTTCATGAGAAATTTGATAGGGGTCATGCACTTTGAAACAGGAATAGATGATAATACACTTTAGGGTCTTGGAGGAAAGTGATATAACAGACTCTACCTCTTTTTGTCTCAGTTGTCTCAACTTTAACCTGAAGATAATAATATCACGTACCACCCAAGGTTGTTGTGAGAATCAAGCAAGGCAATATTTGTAAAGCACCCACATAGTGCTTGAAACATAGTAAGCTCAATAAATTCTTGTTTAATTTTTAAAGTCTTTGTAGTATAAGAGTTGTGTTTCTCTTTCAATAATTTGAGGATCACCTATAAAGTATAATTATCAGCAACTAAAGGCACTAAATCAAGAGCTTTCCTGATGTGTATATTAATAATATTTTAGTCTTGACTGGGTTCTAATCCCAGCTATATAATGAACTGTGCAACTGGGCAAGTCATTTAATTTCCCTGTGACCATGACATTCTATGATTCTAAAATTATGTTCATTTATATTTTCTCACATTTAAAAAAGAGTAAATAAGAATAATCACCATTCATGCAGGACATGACCATCACATTGATAGATAGCATGGCACACTTTTGATTACCTAGGCCTTGTAAGAGAAGGCTGATAATAGAGCAAGGTAGATGGTTCACAGATTACATTTCCTCAAATATAGCTAGAAATGCAGTAGAGGGGTGAACTTGGATTCAAAAGACCTAGTTTCAAATACTGCCTCTGCTACTTATGACTTATGTGATTTTGGTCAAGTCACTTCATTCTCTATTGACCAATTCCCTCATCTGCAAAATGAGAGAGGTTTGAAGGATACTTAAGATTCCTTACAGTTCCAAATTGATAATCCTATTACCTGCCAATGAAAAACATGAAGCAGGAGAATTAATAGCTCTTTGCCTCACCCTTTAGTTCCTCTTGTCAAAAACTACCAGTTCTGCTGGGATGGGTCCTTGAATTTTTGCTGTCCAAGGTACTGACTAGAGTCAGTTGCCTCAAATAGACTATGAGGCAGTTAAATAAATCTGAGGCAACAAAATACTGAACAAATTAGGAAAAGCAATCCATGATCCAGCCCAACAAAGGAAAAGCAAACAAACCTATTACTTGGAAATTAGAAAAAGTTGCCACTTCCTAGACACATTTCTATATATAGCATAAATTGCTATAGTGTTAACTATGCCTACATAAACATCATTAAACACAGCAGGAGGATGAGTCTGAGCACATAGAAGCACTGAGAAATCAGCTTCAAAATTCTACAAAGGCTGGCACTGTAGGACACCTTCATCTGTGCCCAAAATATTTTCTATCAGCAGCAAAAATAAATAGTTGCATTCCCTGAATTTGTTTAAAGTTGTAGTAATGAAGTACAGGCCCTGGCAAAACCAGGAATGCTTTTAGTATGGATCCTATGATGGCCTGTATGTCTACTGACTGAGGGTAGGGTCAGTCTAGTTAGGTTTGGTGAGAGTTATCAGCAGTTTGGCAACAGAGTGATGAATTTTGGGGCCCCTATTAGTCCTGAAGACAATCTGATAAGTTGTAAAGGGGCTGTGAGCTACTTGGTAGAAGGGGTGTCAATGAAACCTGATATCCTTGAAATACTGAATTAAGTATAACTTACAAGTATATGATGTTTAGAAAATGAGGGTTAAAGTGCAGGTAAAAAGAATGGTATTATCTGACAGGCTAACTTAACTCCCAAAATCTCTCCTACTAATGACCAGGAGTACTGGTTGAAGTTTCCTTCAATCAATCAAGTACTTATTAAGTGTATACCATGTGACAGGTACTATATGAGATGGAGAGAATAAAAAATCAAAATGAAACTATTTCTGCCTTAAGGAGCTTACATTCTATCAAGAATTTTGATATGTTCCTAAATGAGTGCACATGGATGGAACCTGTGGTTTCACTAATTAAAGGGAAACTCTAGGGTGAGGAAACACCCTCTACCAGTGCAGGTCAGCACTTCTCTACAACTTACAATTTTAGAGTTACCTAAAGCACCAAGAGCTTAAGTGATTTACCCAGGATCATACAAAAAATAGACGTGAGAAGCGCAGCTAGAATCTAGGTTTTCCTGGGTTAGCCAGCTTTCTATCTATCCATTACGTCATGTTGTATGCTCAAAGTAAATGCAATGTAATTTGACACAGTGGCACTAGCAGTTGGAGGATTCAGGAAAGGCTTCAAGTAGAAAGGTGTGATGAGGGGTCAGAAATGTGGAGGGAGAAACCCCCAGGGATACAGGGATCCTGAGATCAGAGTTCCCAGGGCAAGGTCACCTGGAATAAATTCATGGATGCAAGCATTCTTTACGTCAAGGTGACAAAGATTTATTGTTATGCTATACAGCAGGCAAGAGTTCTTAGGGAACCTGCAACCTTATAGGGGGACAGTTAAAGTTTATATAGGATAAACTACAGTAAAACAGGTGCCAAATATGCTAACTAGGTGAGTCAAGATGGAATTAGGAAGTGGTTAAGGAGTGATCAGTTCTTAAAGGAACATGCACTTTTAATATCTACTGGAGAGGTATGTTACCCAAAGTTCACTGGGAAATAGCCCAAGGAGGGCCTACAGCTAGGAGTGGTTTTAGGCCTGAAAAGTCACTATGTCAACTAACTGTCAGGGCTGACTGAGAAATAGCCAGACTTCCCCCATCAATGTCTTGTTAGACAAGATAAGTCATACATATGACTAAGTCTAGGATACATATGATAGGTCAGTGAGTAGTAAATATCTTTATGACCCAGGACAAAGCTGGTTCAAACTACTAAATTCGATAGGTGCAGCTAGCTACTGTATCAGAAAGAGAGAGAAGTATTTTGCTAGGGCATGCTGCCTTTGAGCTGGAGAAAAAGTGCCTGAGATAGTGGGGTTTTTTTTTCATTTTTCAAATGCTTTATTAACTTCTGGTTTACATCACTCATTTCCGCCAGATTTTGATTTACAAATTTTCTCCCTATTTTTCCCCTGCCCACCACCCCAGAATAGCAGTCCCACAGGATATCCTCTCCTCCAATCTGCTCTCTCCCATACCTTCTCCCATACCCCTTAGACTTTTCCAGTAGGGCATGTTGGATCTCTGTGCCCCAGTGCCTGTATATCTTCTTTCCTAAATACATGTAAGATAGTATGAATAATAGTATATATGTATATATAATTTTAAACATTTGATTTTAAAACTTTGAATTCCAGATTCATTCCCTTACTCCCTTGTCCCCCACCCTTACTGGGAAGATAAGCAGTTCAGTATAGATTGTGCATGTGTAGCTAATGCAAAACCTTACCATAGTAGATATATTGTAAAAGACTGACTATATTTCCCTCCCTCCTAGCCAACCACTCACTTATTCTATTCTCTATTTTACATCATCCCTTTTCAAAAGTGAGTACTCCCAACTTCTCTCCCCCGCCCAGCCTGCCCTCCCTTTCATCATGCCCCCTCTCAAACCCTTACTTCATACTCTCATACTCATACTTCCCCCCATACTCTCCTGTAGGGTGAGATACCCTATTTAGTGTATATTTCATTCTCTCCCCAAGCCTTATTCAGTGAGAATAAGGTTGACCCATTCCCTCTTGCCTTCCTATTCTTCCCCTCCCTTGTAACACTTTACCCTTGCCTCTTCTTTATGAGATAGTTTACCCTATTCTGTTTCTCCCCATCTCCTCTCATTATATTCCTCTCTCACCTCTTAATTTCCCCTTTTAAGTATCATCCCTTCCTGTTAAATTGGTCCCGTGCCCTCTATCTATGTATACCTGTAAGCATATATACACACATTCACACATGTATTCATGTGCCCTTATACCCTCCGATATATACATATATATGTATATATGTATGTATGTATTTCTGTTCCCTTCAACTATTTGCATACTGAGAAAAGTTTCATCAGTTACAATTATCATTTTTCCATGTAGGAATGTTAATAGTTCAACGTTGATCAGTGGCTTTTGATTTCTTTTCTCTGTTTACCTTCTCATGCTTCTCTTGCTTCTTGTATCTGGATGTCAAATTTTCTATTCAACTCTGGTTTTTTTCATTAAGAATGTTTGAAAGTCCTCTATTCCACAGAATGACTATATTTTACCCTGGAACATGGTACTCAGTTTTGCTAGGTAGGTGATTCTTGGTTTTAATCCCAGCTCCTCTGCCCTCCAGAACATCCTATTCCAGTACCTTCAATCCCTCAGTGTAGCAGCTGCCAGATCCTGTGTTATCCTGATTGTGTTTCCACAATATTGAAATTGTTTCTTCCTGGTTGCTCGTAATATTCTCTCCTTGATCTGGGAATTCCAGAACCTGGCTATAATATTTCTAGGAGATTTCTTTTTGGGATCTTTTTCAGAAGATGATCGGTAGATTCTTTCAACCTCTATTTTGCCTTCTGGTTCTAAAACATCAGGGCAATTTTCCTTGAGAATTTCTTGGAGGATGATTTCTAGGTTCTTACTTTGATCATGACTTTCAGGTAGTCCAACAATTTTTAAATTATCTCTCCTGGATGTATTTTCCAGGTCAGTGTTTTTTCTCATGAGGTATTTCACATTGCCTTCTATTCTTTCATTTGTTTGGATCTGTTTAACATCATCTTGATTTCTCTTAAAGTCACTAGCTTCCCTTTGCTCTAATCTAAATCCGAGGTAACGATTCTCCTCATTGAGCTTTTGAGATTCTTTTTTCCATCTGGCAAATTCAGTTTTTCAAGCCATTCCTCTCCTCTTTGCCTTTTTAAGCCTCTTTTGCCAATTGAGTCAGTCTGTTTTTTAAAGTATGATTTTTCTCAGTCAGCATGACTCTCATTTTGTAATTTTCTTGCATTGTAATCATTTCTCTTCCCAATTTTTTCTCCAATTCTCTTATCTGCTTCTTAAGGTCCTCTATGGCCTGTAACCAGCTTGTATTTTCCTTTGAAGCTTTTGGTGCAGGAGTTCTGACTTTGCTGTCTTCCTCCTGTTCCATGCATTGCTCCTTTTTGTCCCCCAAATAGTAGTCTAATGTTGGATTGCTTTGCTTGGTTTGCTTCCTTTGCCTGGTCACATCGACCCTTGGTCACTTGACCCCTGCTCTTTTAGCCACAGTAGGACTCTGCCACCAGACAGGGGACCTGTTGTCCCAAACACTGGGATTTTCTCAGCTGCCAGAGGTATTAGTTGGGTGCCCTCTCTGAGGCCTCCACATGCTCTGGCAAGCTGGTCACACAGCCCAGGACTTCCACCCTGACCGCAATCCAGATTCAAGCAGGTTAAAGCAAGAGTGATTAACCCTCAGACTGGTCCCTTGGTCCCCCTAAATTCTGCAGGCCAGGAGCTGAAGCTGCAACATTGGGGCAGCAGAGCCAAGGTGTCTCAGCAGCTTCTCACCCTGGGGGCAAAAGCTGAAGCTCTCCCACCTACTGGTCCCAAAGTTCAGACTGCACTGACCTCTCACTTTGTCCTTTGCTTCTATGTGTTGATGAATCTGGAAACGGCCATAGCTGCTGGTGATCTGCAGTCCCTCCAGCCAGTGGCTGCTCAGGCCTGCCCTGGGGCTAAAATCTGCTGCTCATGCAAGCCTGGGCTCGGCTCCCAGAGTGCTGTGCTGGTTGCTTGCTGCTGGCCTACTCTGCTATCTTGACTCCAGCCCCTGAGATAGTGTTTTGAGGCTAGGGAAGTTTGAGGCTATGGAGATATGTGACTTTGGAACTGGGTGTGATTTTGGAACTGGGGTTCAAGCACAGGCACCCAAGCACCCCATCAGGGGCACTTGAGTTCATACTTAGTGTTTAACTAACAATGGACATTATTTAATCCATCTCAGCTTCATTTTCCTCATCAGTAAAATGGGGATAATTATGCTTGCAGTAACTATCTCAGAGGGCTGTTTAGAGATTCAAATGAGGTAATGTACATAAAGTTTTTACAAGCATTAAAGCACTTTTAAAATGTCAGGTATTATTTCAATATTACTTGCAAAAAAAAGTGTCCATGTCCACATATATTAAAATGTTAAACATAGTTTAAATATATTTATTAAATTGTTAAATATACTAAAATATTAAATTGACAGTTATATTTTCTTGATCTCTCTATCTCTGTCTTTTACTGTCTCCCTCTCTTTCTCCCTGTCTGTCTCTCTTACACTTTCTTCTCACGAAGATCCTGAAGCCAGGAATACATGGGAAGGGAAAATAGTATAGACAATTAATGTCCCCTGGAGAGTGGTGTACTGAAAGGAAAAGAAAGGATGAGAGGTATGATCAGAGTGAAAATGGGAGAAATACCCATATTATTGCAAAACACAATTTTGGAATTGAAAAATGAGTGCCCCAAGTCTCAGATCTTCTGTTAGTTGGTATATTTGGGGGCTGCATAAGAGAGGGGGATGGCTTTAAGCTGTGATCTTCCTTAAGATATATTCACTCAAAATCTAGACCTTGCTGCAGCTAACCTGGTAGGTACTCTTCCATTAACTTAGGCCATAGATGTTATGAAGAGAAAGCTAAAGATCTGTAGAGACAGTATGATCTAGTATGCTTCACCAAGGATTGAGTACATTAGGAAAAGGGAGAAACATTAAGAAATAGGAAGATTGGGGGAGGAGGGCAGAGTCAAGATGGTGGAGTAGAAGCAGGACCTCCAAGCGGCTCTGGCTTCCACCTTCCCCAATCAATGTAAAAAGAGGACTTTGAACAAACTTTGGGGCTGCAGAACCCACAAAATGACACAGAGAAGCTAAACTCCCACTGAGGACACCCCGGCAGGCCGGCAGGAATTGGCCAGTGCAGGGCTATGGGAGCCGAGCCCAGGCCCTCGTGAGCTGGATGATTTAGCCCCAGGGCAGGCCTGACCAGCGACCAGCCTGAGGGACTGCAGATCAGCAGCAGCTGTGGTCTTTTCCAGAATTATCAACACATAGATGCGAAGGACAAAGTGAGAGGTCAGTGCAGTCTGGACTTTGGGACCCAGTAAGTGGGAGTGCCTTGGATTTTGCCCCCAGGGAGAGAAGCTACTGAGAGGCCAGCACAGCCAGCCAGAACTAAGTGGCAGCTTCAGCACTTGGCCTGCAGAGTGTAGGGGGACAAAGTGACCAGTCTGAGGGGTAATCACTCTTCCTTTAACCTGCTTGGATCTGGATTGCAGTCTAGGGTGGAGGTTCCGGGGTGTGTATCCAGCTTGCTAGAGCCCATGGAGGCCTCAGAGAGGGCACCCATCTAATATCTCTGGCAGCTGAGAAAAACCCAGCATTTGGAACAAAGCTCCCCAGTTTGGTGGCAGAGTCCTACTGTGGCAAAAAGCCCAGGGGTCAAGTGACTGAGGGGAGACATGACCAGGCAAAGGAAACAAAGCAGACAGAAGATTCCAACATTAGACTCCTATTTTGGGGACGAAAAGGAGCAAAGCATGGAAATAAGAGGAAGACAGTGAAATCAGAACTCATGCACCAAAAGCTTCAAATGAAAATACAAGCTGGTTACAGGCCATAGAGGACCTCAAGAAGCAGATAAGAGAAGTGGAGGAAAAATTGGGAAGAGAAATGAGAACGATGCAATAAAATTATGAAATGAGAGTCAACAAACAGACTGAGGAAAATAATACCTTAAAAAATAGACTAACTCAAGTGACAAAAGAGGCTCAAAAAGGCAATGAGGAGAAGAATGCCTTAAAAAGCAGAATTTGTCAGATAGAAAAAGAATCTCAAAAGCTCAATGAGGAGAATCATTGCTTCAGAATTAGATTGGAGCAAATGGAAGCTAATGTCTTTATGAGAAATCAAGATGATGTTAAACAGATCCAAACAAATGAAAGAATAGAAGGCAATGTGAAATACCTCATGGGAAAAAACACTGACCTGGAAAATACATCGAGGAGAGATAATTTAAAAATTGTTGAACTACCTGAAAGCCATGATCAAAGTAAGAACCTAGAAATCATCCTCCAGGAAGTTCTCAAAGAAAACTGCCCTGATGTTTTAGAACCAGAGGGAAAAATAGAAGTTGAACGAATCTACTGATCACCTCCTGAAAAAGATGCCAAAAAGAAAACTCCTAGGAATATTATAGCCAGGTTCCAGAATTTCCAGATTAAGGAGAGAATATTACAAGCAGCCAGGAAGAAACAATTTCAATATTGTGGAAATACAATCAGGATAACGCAGGATCTGGCAGCTTCTACACTGAGGGATTGAAGGGCTTGGATTATGATATTCCAGAGGTCAAAGGAGCTGGGATTAAAACCAAAAATCACCTACCCAGCAAAACTGAGTATCATATTCAGGGGAAAATATGGTCATTCAATAGAATATAGGACTTTCAAGCATTCTTTTTTTTTTTTTTGAGATCAATTGGGGTTAAGTGACTTGCCCAAAGTCACACGGCTAGTAAGTGTGTGAAGTGTCTGAGGCCGGATTTGAAATCAGGTCCTCCTGACTCCAGGGCTGGTGCTCTATTCACTGCGCCACCTAGCTGCCTCCTTTCAAGAATTCTTGATGAAAAAAAATAGAGTTGAATAGAAAATTTCACATTCAGATACAAGAAGCAAGAGAAGCATGAGAAGGTAAACAGAGAAAAGAAATCATAAGGAACTTATCAAAGTTGAACTATTAACATTCCTACAAGGAAAAACAATAATTGTGACTGATGAAATTTTTGTTAGTATGAAAATAATTGCAGGGAATAGAAATATATATATGAAGTTATGTGGGCATATGAATAAATATGTCAATGTGTGTATATATGTTTACAGGTATACAAAATAGAGGGCACAGGACCAATTTTACAGGATGGGATGATACTTAAAAGGTGAAATTAAGAGGTGAGAGAGGAATATAATGAGAGGAGATGGGGAGAGACAGAATAAGGTAAACTATCTCATAAAGAAGAGGCAAGGGAAATGGTTACAATGGAGGGGAAGAATAGGAAGGCAAAAGGGAATGGGTCAACCTTATTCTCATTGAATTTGGCTTGGGGAGGGAATGAAAAGGGTATCTCATCCTACAGGAGAGTATGGGGGGAAGGGGATCAGAGGGGGGAAGTTGGAAAGGAGGGCAGGCTGGGGGAGAGGGAAGTTGGAAGCATCCACTTTTGAAAAGGGACAGGATCAAAGTAGAGAATAGAACTAGTGAGAGGTGGGTTAGGAGGGAGGGAAATATAGTCAGTCTTTTACAATATATCTACTATGTTATTGTTTTGCATTAGCTACACAATTACAATACTGAACTGTTTATCTTCCCAGTAAGGGTGGGGGACAAGGGAGGAAGGGAATGAATATGGCATTCAAAGTTTTAAAAATCAAATGTTTATAGATATATATTATTATCATTATTTATACTATTTTACATGTAATTGGAAAATAAGGTATACACGCACTGGGACATAGAGATCCACCATGCCCTACTGGAAAAGTCGAAAGGGTTATGGGAGAAAATATAGAAGAGAGCAGATTGGAGGAGAGGATATCCTGTGGGACTGCTATTTTGGGGAGGTGGGTAGGGGAAAAACGGGGAGAAAATTTGCAACTCAAAATGTGGTGGAAATGAATGATGTAAATCAAAACTTAATAAAGCATTTGAAAAATGGGGAAAAAAAGAAATAGGAAGATTAGACCTGCCTACAAAGAAGAGTTAGATGAAATAGCATTACATTGTTTTCTGAAGAATGGAACAGCATATATTAAGCTCTTTCAAGCACTGAGCTAAGCACTTGGGATACTATTTAAAGGCAAAACAGTCACTATTGTAAAATAGCTCACACTTTAATTAGGGGAGATAACATATAGGGTTCAGCTGAAGGGTGGATGGAAAATCCTGAGGCTTCTTAGGATGTAGCAATAAAGCAAATGATAAGGTCCAGTAGACTGCTACTTACCAGAAAGATTATATTTGGCAACTTCATGGTCATAAAAACAGTGTAAGCAGCCATGTCCGGGGCCAGTGCCTTTTGAGGAGGGGATAGTGGTCCAAAGAGTTGTAGAAGAGCAGGGTTCTAGGTTTTACCTCCAGGGAGGATGATGCTGGGGGTGGGGGTCCAGCATCTAGCTGGGAGGAGAAAAGGTGAAAAGGTTTATCATCTGTGTATTCTAGAATAACCAGATGGTATCAATGGAAGGCACCTCAGTGACCCTCTAGCCCAACCTTTTAATTTTATAGATTAAAAAAACTGAGGTCCAGAGAGATGATATATCCAATGCCAAGAAAAATTTCAATTGTCAGCTCTCAATTATGCAAAGTACCCTTAACGCAGACCTCTCAGAAATTCAAGGAAAATTATTATTTTCAAGGTTTCTAAGTATATGAATGGCTAGGCTATGACAATTAGGATAGTTGTGACCAGTTCTTCCTTTCTATTTGACACAGAACTGATTAAATTCAGCAATATGGAGTATCTGCTAAATGCTTTGCTCTGAACTAAAAAATGAGGATACGATTAAGTTAACCATAAGCAATTTCTTCAGTGGAACTGAGAGACACTGAAGAAAATTCTGAAGATAGATGGTGACATTTTTTTTTGTCTTGAATTCAATATGCTTTATTTGTTTTTTTAATATTTTCCAATATGTTTTTTTTAATATTTAACAAAAAAATAGGAAAAGTATTATCCCCATTTCAAAAATGAGAAAACTAAGGCTCAGAGAAGTTAAGGTACTAGACAGTGATCATATAGAGAATGCATAAGAGACAGGACTAGAAGCCAGCTCTATAGGTACCAAGTCATTTTCTCTTTTCATTATCCCATGCTGCCTCTTTTAATACAAAATTCTTCTCACTCCCTGTTTAGGACTGTTGTGACTAGAGTGCTCTGTATTTTCTAATGAGTAACTCTGCTTATATACCACATTGCATCCATTTCTGAGTCACTGTTTCCAATCTGCCTGGGTGCTCGGCCAGTATATATCCACAAAGAGAGCTTGAAAACATTCAGAGAATGAATGAATGAGTAGTTCATAGAAAGAATGAATGAATAAGTGGCACAAGTATTTATTAATTATTCACTGTGTGCATCACACTGTGGCAAGCACTGGAGATAAAAAGTGAAAGTAGGAGTTCACATTTTAATGGAGACCATACACACGTAGATATACATATACATATATATACACACATATATGGTTTCAGCTACAAGTCAGATAAGAAGTCCCATGATCCTTAGGGTGCAGCAGTAAAGGAGATAATAATTATTCTACTTTAATGTTATTTTCACTAATAAAATCATATCTTTCCAATGAAGAACTATTTAATAGTGCAAGAACTTTGGGGGTAAGAATTTTCTTTTCTGAGTCTTCAATATTTGTGGCTATAGCACCACCTTCAGGAGAAGTTGTTGGCTGCACTTCAAGAAGATTTGCTTCCCAGGATGCTGACTGGGGATAGAGGGCTGGAAGCACTGCTAGTCCCAAGATTCTTAGGTGAAGAATCCTGGGCTGTCTCCATCAGAATATGAGTGGAGAGGGTGGTCAAAATAATGATGGTGATTTGACTTGCCTGACACATGCTATCTCCTGCCTTAATCTCAGGGTGCCTTTTTGCTTCATCTAGGCTGCAAGTTGGTGAGGACAGCTGGACCCTTCTCCACAGCACTTACGTCCTTTTGGTTCTGAGGCTGGACTGGAATTAGGATCAATGGCCAAAGGTGGGAAGGATAAGAAGGGGAAAGGAGGGCTACAACTATCAGGACTATTGATTGGCTGATTGAGGTTTATAAATTGAGGAGTTAAAAAAATTACCTATCAATCAACTAATAAACATTTATTAAGTGCTTATTATGTGCTGGACATTGTGCTAAATTCTAGGGTATGAAAAAAGCAAAAACAGAAACAGTTCCTGCCCTCAAGGAGTGTATAAGAACCTACTAAAGAATAGAAAGGATGAGAGTGAGGCAAGATGTTGAAGTAAGAGGATATACATGCACACACACACATACACACACACACACAGAGTACACACATGAAATACCCAAAGAGAATGGAAACAAAAAAAACAAACAAAAATAAAAACAAAACCAAGCTTTTTTAATGAGAAAATCAAATTTGTCACAAAAGCTTAAAATAACAGAGTAACTAAATCAGATAAGATACCAGAAACAGAAATGAAAAAAGATTATGCGATATATTCAAAGATATATTTTCAAAAAATATGACACATTTAAACAATTAAGCACAAATTGATCATACTAAGAAAACCACGAGTCCTAACAAAATAAGACCTTGAAGACAGTACAAAGTCAGACATGGAAAGGAAATAAGAATTAAAGGACTTGAACGTGTCAATATAATAAAAATGATAAAACTACAAAGGTTAATTTACAGATTTAGTGCTATATCAATCAAACTATCAAGGGATACTTTGTGGGGTTAGACAAAATAACAATAAAATTCATTTGGAGGAACAAATTTTCAAGACTATAAAAGGTGATAAATGAAATAAAAATGGAATGATGAGGCAAAGCACTTTCAGATCAGAACTATTTGGTGTTGTTTTAGAAATAAAGAAGTATGTTGATGGAATATATTAGGCAAAGGTGACACAGAAATAATAGAACTCAGTAGCCTAATGTTTATCAAACTTGAAAACATGTATTACCTAAGAAGGAACTCCCTATTTTATAAGAATCATTGGAACAACTGGAAATCAGACTGGGAGAAATTACAGTTAGACCAACATCTTAAATCATATTCTACAATAATTTCAAAATAGATACATGACCCGATTATCAAAGATCATACAATTTTGTGAATTAGAAGAGATTATACATTTTTCGCAGACAGTGAAAAATTCTTATCTATTCCTTCTAATCTCATCACCATGCTGCTCATGAAAGTCTTCATCAACACCACTTCCCTCAGTCTCCTCTTCTCTCTGATTGGAAATGCTGTCTTCCTAACCCCTAGTTTCATGCCTCCCTTTGTATGTTGTCTCCTCCCATCCAGTTGTAATCTCCCTGATAGCAGAGATTGTCTTTCTTTTTATTAATTGTATCCCCAGAACTTAGCACAGGGCTTGGAACATAGCAGTCATTTAATAAACATTCATTTGATTGGATTGGATACAAAAAAGAAAAAGAGGTAACTATGAACGAAAAAATAGATTGGTGATTATCTGAAATTGCTACATTTTTGCACAAACAAAATTAATGCCTCTATTATAGGAATGAAAATGGTTGGGGAAAAGTCTTTGTATCAAAGATAACCTCAAATAAATGTTTGGTATCCAAGATGTGTAAACATATACTTAAGTTCTAGGGTTAAAATAATGATAGTATATGATAAGTTTCCAGTAGAAGTGAAGAAATCACTTTTTCAATGAAAAATGATGAAATTATAGTAGACTTTTAAAGGAAGACAACAGAGGATCACAAAAATTAGAACACTACATTTACAAAATTAAGACATATAGACATGATCTATAAAGGTGAGAAATGAATATTTGAAAAACAAACATACTTTTCAAAATTTAGAGTTGTGTCCTCTTCAAAGACATTTTTAAATAATCAACCTGCTCCCTACCAATAAGTAAAGTAATCTAGGTAAGACAGTTGTTTTTAAAAGTAACAATTTTGGAATTTTGTGTATTGCCTAAATTATTAGTTTTAGAAGGACATTTCAGAGAAACAAAAGGGGGAGGAGGAAGAAGGGAAGCAGGACAGAGTAATATTAAGTAAATGTTCTATGCTTTTACAAAAGAAAAGTCAAAGTTAAAGTAACCTACATAGTTACTGGGCAACTAGCTGGTGCAAAAGATGAAGCATCTGTAAAATAAGATGGAGGAGAAAATGGCAAAAACATTCTGTTATCTTTGCGAAGAAAACTCCAAATAGGGTCCCAAAATGCTGAACACGACTGAAATGACTCAACAACAACAACACATGGCTAATAGATCAAGGCATTTGATTATAATATCTCTATCAAATCTAGATAATACAAGAAAGAATTATTATGAATGAACAATTAATGAAGACAAACCAATAACTTCAAAAATCAATACAAATGAGCTGAATTCCCCAATAAAATAGAAAAGAGTTGTAGAATGTATCTAAAAGCAAAATCAACCATCATGCTGCTTACAGGAAACACATTTAATCACAAAAAAACTAAATAGATTCAAAGTTAAAAGCCATTCTAATATTTATCATGCTACTGAAAAAATACAGAAATGAAAATGGTACTAATTATATTGGACAAAGATGATTTTTTAATTAAGAAGTGCTACAATTTACTGGAAAGAGTACTTAACTTGGAGTCAGGAAAGACCTATGTTTGAATTCTACTTCTGACATTTAAGAACTGTGTGACCATGCATAAGTCACTTGACCTCTCTGAAACTAAATTTGTCAATGAGGATAAGCACTTGTCATACTCCCATGGGATTGTTGTGAGGCTCAAGTGAGATTATACATTTAAAGTGCCATACTAATGATTACTTATTATTTGAGGCCTGAAAAGATGAAGTCTAAGAGGAAATCTAATCAAAGTACAGATAGGCTGACTATGCTCCTGTTTTTCAAAGTCCAATATGTTGCAATTAGGTCGCACCTCTTTAAAGGTGAAGAAAGTAAAACTATGTAAGTATTGATTTATAAGTAGACATAGTTATAAAATTGATTAACCTCAAAACAAACTGAACACATTGTAGCCTTTATCCCCACCACCGCACTGTGCTAGTGCTTGGTCTTGCATTCAAACTGTGAGACTTTTCATGGGAATTCATTTGTCTTGGCCCATTTGATCCCATCCAGTCAAAACTTCAAATATATCTGAAGTTAACCCAAATCTATACTTTCAGTAGTTCACCACACTAACAGTCAATGCAAAGAACAATGAAGCAGTATGCATTAATTGTAACAGAAATCAATATTAAAGTAATTAAAGGTGTTACCAGCCATATTATTTTTTTTAAAGCAATTGGGGTTAAGCAACTTGCTCAAGGTTACAGGGCCAGGTGTTTCTGGGTGGGTGCAAAGTGTCTGAGCCCAGATTCGATCCCAGGTCATCCCGACTCTGGGGCCAGTGCTCTTACTTACTGTGCTACCTGGCTGCCCCGATCAGCCATATTCTTGAAAGAGTATAATGTATTCCTTGATTTTACATTCTGCCTCTCACCTGCCACCTGCCTGCAAGAATAGTAATTTGAAAAATAAGTTTCTTCTAACTTATAAAATAAGTTTACCATTAAAAGTCAGTTTCTTCTCATTTATAAAAACCACTTCTAAAAGTGATTTTGATAGTGAAAACTTAGGCTTAGTCTTTTTGTGTAACTAGAAAATACTAATAGAGGATCTCAGAATTGAAATTTTCTGAGAAAGCCTGAACTATTTTCCTGTACTCAAGTCCATTCATGTAGTCTGCGATGCTACTTTCTCCATGTGACTTTTCTTGGACCAACTTCATGCAAGTCATCACATTTCTCTGCTTCCTATGTTCTTGATTTCTCAGTCTTATAGTAGGAAAATATTCTTCCCTGTGTGTTACAATACAGAAAGTACAGGGGAAAAAACCTCCTCTATTACTGAAATAAAATTTTCTTTCTCCTACTAATTCCTTGAACAAAGGGTTAAGGGAGCAGCCCTTCTCGGTTTTGGTGCAAAAATTTCTTCATTACTTCCGTGCATCCACAGCAATCTCTCTCTCTCTCCTGATTACAAAGATCATGGGGAGGAGAGCAGTGAGTTTCCAATAAGTCAGGCCCTGACTGCAATGCAGCCATGGGCTTTAATGCAAAATTCTAAGAAGGATTTAAATTAGCCTCCTGTAGATCTATCATCCAGTAATTTAAGATTGATGCCATGGAAGGCAGTCATACTCTGCCATTAAAGATCCATTAGGAATGATAGCAGGCTGAATATGGAGTTGGATGGCCTATTGGTTTGAGCTAACATAGTATTTCTTGTGATCCTATGCACAAACTGCCTCATAAAGATTTGTTTCAGAAAGGTCACAAATGCCTTGGAAGAGTACAATATTCATCCTACGTAATTTACTCTGCTATTAGGGGATGGAACTGATATCCAAAAGTCATTTTTTTCTTAGTCTTTTCTCATTTTATAGGTCCCCAAGGCTTTTTGGAAAATACAGCTAGACAGAGAAGCATGTGCAAAAGAAAATTACAATCAGCATTTCTTCACATTTTTAAGTGACATAGTCAATAAAGCAGTGAAGGATATTCACATTTTTTTTGTTTCTTTGTTTTGTCAAGTATCAAAACTTAAAAGCCTGAATATGTTAACTCCTAAAATAGCTCTTAGTAAAATGAAAGATTTGCTCTGAAACAAACTGTTGGTACTAAATCAATGCAGATGAAATTCACTAGGCATTTGTTATTCCCAATCCCTTAATTATTTTTTAATGAAGCTTATGCCTCAATTAGTCAGCAAAGGAAGAAATCTCTTTGGTTCATCTTTTCTGAGGCCATTGTCTATAGGTAGAAGATAACCTATGAATTTAATTGGTCCATTCATTAAAGATAGCTTCACAGCTGGTTCTAATCACTACTGCTTGTTTACTCAGTCCCAGAAAGAGCTGCATTAATTGTTAAGACAAACCAGATAGACAGATTTTTAGTAGATAACACATGAAAATTTCTTGATGGAATTGCATAGTACCCTTCTCCCACATGCTTATACACAGGAAAACCAAATTAGGGACGAAACAATGGCATAAACCATGCCACTGAAGAACACTTACCAGAACCCAACAAAGACTATTCAAGAAGAAGAAAGGGAGAGAGAGAGAGAGAGAGAGAGAGAGAGAGAGAGAGAGAGAGAGAGAAATTTCCTCATTGGAATTTTTTTCAACTTAAGGATCAGATATGTTTGACTATCCGATTTGAATATGATTTGAATATGTTACTATTAAATTTTATCATATTAGATTTTGACTAGTTATAGACTATTAATAGCTTTTTGAAGGGAATTCCAAAAAGTATTTTATAAATCTTAAAGCACTATGTAAATTATGTAAAAGCTAAATATTATTATTGTTTTATAATGAAAATGACATTTTAAAAGATGTAATACTGTCTCTACCCTAAGAAACACTTGGCCTTTCCATCTGATTTCCAGCTGAAACTTTTCTGCTTTTTACAAGATTTACTCTCCCACCACCTCTCCCCCCACCCCACACATACACACACTAGTAGATTGGGCTCCCAAAGGGAGACCAGCTACACTTTCCATACATGATTCTAGGGCTGGGGTGGGGAACCTGCAGCCTCAAGGCCACATGTGGCCCTCTAAATTCAAACTTCACAGAACAAATCACCTTAATAAAAAGATTTGTTCTGTAAAACTTGGACTCAGTCAAAAGTCCACACCCAAGGACCTAGAAGGTCACATGTGGCCTCAAGGCTGCAAGTTCCTCATCCCTGTTCTAGAGGGTATCACTGACAGGTTAGGGATATCTTCTCTAATGCTGTGGGCCTCAAGCCCATTTGGTGCATTCTCCCTAATATCATTCACCTATAATAATCACTTAAAGCTTTATATAAATTCTAGCCATTAGTGTTATTGATATTATTTTGGCTAGATAGATTAATTCCTCCATCATTATAATATTATGACTTCATTTCAGTTTTATAACATTGCCTGGACACCTTACCTAATAACTCCTATAACAATGGTCTGTAACTAATGGGCTGCTAAGTCACATAGTAGATATGATAGGCTTAGAATCAGGAAGACTCATCTTCTTGAGTTAAAATTCAGTCTCATACACTTACTAGGTGTGTGACCCTGGGAAAGTCACTTAACCTTATTTGCCTCAATTCCTCATGTGTAAAATTAACTGGAGAAGGAAATGGCAAACCACCCCAGTATCAATGCCAAGAAAACCTCAATATGGGGTCATGAAGAGTCAGGCACAACTGAACAGCAACAATGGTCTGAAGTAGATTCCCACAATACAACAATTTTTATTTGCCTATTCATTGACCCATAACCAAAAGCCCACCACAATGTTGCCCCTGTATCTTGTGTTCATGGACTTCTTCACATGAGCAAAATCTCTTAATATATAATTCTCCCTTTACCTATTCTGTTTGTCTCAAATAAAATGTTACCCTCTATAGTCTGAGTCCCATCTCACCACATCTCAGTGAAGCCTATAAGGTCAAATTTGTCTCCTTGCATTAAAATCACCCTGTTTGTTAGCCATATTCTATTAAAGTATCTTTTTATTGTTGATAAGCAAAAAATGAATGCTCTGTGCAGTGAAGTATGGTGGAAAACACATTAGATTTAGAGTCTGAAAACCTACATTGGATTTCTAGTTCTTCCACTTGCTAATAGTGTAACATTGGACAAGTTGCTTAACCTTAGTCCTATCCAACTACCCAATAAGTTGTAAATAATGATAGCATCATTGCCACCTCCTGCCCAGGATTCGATAAAAAAAGAGTAAGCCTTTATTAATCACTCACTCGTGGTTAAGATAGCAGTGTAATAGGTCATACCTGAGCCTAACTCTTCCACATATACTGTAACAAAGATCTGATAAGGGCACCAGATTGAAAAATGATTAACAAGTCCAAAGAGAAAAAAAAACTGGATCTCCTTAATCCATCCCAGGACTGAAACAACGGATAGACAAAAGACTTCACACATTGGGAAAGGGGAGAAGTTAGCACAAGTACAAAAACAAGCCAAAAGTCTTCCAGTGCTCTAATCAGATACATGCCAACTGCACCTGAAACCTGCAGCATTCCCTACCATCTCCCATGGGGCAGGAACCCCTAGTGCTCTGGTGGGGAAGTTTTAAGGGATATTGAAGTCCACAGTTGTCTGACTACTCCAATTGTTGGCACAGGACCGAGAGTGGGCAATATTCTGACCAGGATGCTCCAGGAGAGAGAAATCTATAGCCCTCTGTCCTAAAATGCTCCAGAGGCCCCTAAAATTTGCCCTCTTCTGACCTAGAAAGATATGGGGTAAACTCAAGCCCTGTGGGGTACTCTGTGACTGGGAGCCACCAGTACCCCAAGGGCAAACACACCAAGGAAAATGGAAGTCACCAGCAGAAGTCCAAGAAATTGAGATCAAATATAATCTGCCCACATTACTAACATATGAGAGAGGGTGGAATCTAACCAAATACCTTCTATGATACAAATATGGTCTTTATGTCTCAAACAAGAAGAGAAAAATAAAATGATAGACCAACATCTCTAATGAATATTGACACAAAAACATTAGCAAAAAGTCTACAGCAATATATTTAAAAGATTATACTATCAAGTTAAATTTATAATAGAAATCAGGATTGGTTCAGTATTATAAAAACTACAAACACAAACCATATTAGTAACAAAAAATAAAAATACCATGATTACTTCAATAGATACAGAAAATGCTTTTGACAAATATAATATAAATTCCCATTAGCAACATTAAAAGGCAGAGTAATAAGTAGACTTTTCTTTAAAAAGGTAAATAACACTTATCTAAATCAAAGAGCCAGCATTACATGTGATGGAGAAATGCTAATGAGATTCCAACAAGATCAGGGAGAAGTAAAGCAAGGATATCAACTGTCACCATTATTGTTTAATATAGTTCAAGAAATACTAGCTATATCAAAAAGTCAAGAAAAGGAAATTGAGAGAATTAGCATAGGTAAAGAGAAAACAAAATGATTACTTTCACAAATGTAAGTGCATAACTGTAGTCATTGCGACTGGGAAAGCTGAGACTGGTGGACCACCTGAGCTCCAAATTTCAGTGCTGCAAGAGATGTAAAGCTAAACAAGTGTCCACACTAAGTCTGTCATCAACATGCTAAGTCCGCACTAGTGGGAAGGGGTGTGAAGAACAGAAGAGAATGACAGGAGACGCTAGGGTGTCTAAGCATGAACTACTTGGCCCAGATCAGAAGCTGAGTGTGTTGAAACTTCAGCAGTGGGGTCAGGCAGAGAGCGGCGACTGGACTTCCAGGTTGGGAGAGAGAACAAGAGAAGCAAAACAAGGCAAAACAAGCAAGTATTTTGTGCAATGAGCAGCAAGGAGGCCACTGTCACTGAACTGTGCTGAGGAACGAGATCCAAGAAGACTTGGGAGAGTGAACACGGCGTGGCCATTCTGGAAAGAAATTGGGAATATGCCTCAAAGGCCACTAGATGGTACATATCCTTTGGGCCCAATGATACCCAGTGATACCACAATTAGACATATATATGAAAGAGAGTTTTAAAAGAACTATAAAGGTGGCTCAGTGGTACAGTGAATAGAGCACTGGCCCTGGAGTCAGGAGGACCTGAGTTCAAATCCAGCCTCAGTTAACACACTTAATACAAAAGCTAACTGTGTGACCTTGGGCAAGTCACTTAACCCCAATTGCCCTCCCCAAAAAAGGCAAAAAAATGGAACTATAAAAGACTTATATTTACAAAGATATTCAAAGCAGTACTTTCTGTAGTGTAAAAAAAACAGGAAACAAAGGCAAAACCCATCAAATGGGAAAGGACTGAAAAATTATGGTATATGAATACAAGGGAATGTTAAACAATATAATTATTTACAAAATAAACAATCATATGCTTTTTTAAAAAAGCAGTATATACTAGAAGTCCATGGTTTCATATACACTTTGTTTTCTATTCTTTGAATAAGCAAATGTTTAATTTGCTGATATTCATCAAAGTCAAAATAATTTCATATGCTTCATATATATAAGCAGATACTATGTGCAAAATTCTTTACTAAGTGATGGGGAGATGACAGTCATTGTATTTAAGTGCCATGTGAGTTCAGGAGTAGAAAAAGATCCCCATGAGCAGAAACACTAAAGGAATAATTCATCATATAGGCAACATAGAAAAAGGAATAAGCAGCACCCTTAGTGCAGTCAATCCACCAGAGTTCATTAGGATTGTTTCATTCACATTTTGTTTGGGTCCCTGAGTTTTCTGCTACTCACTAGACATGTGCAGACATACGAGGATTGCCAAAACAGACCAACCAAAATTTTAATCATGTCCAATTCTGTTGCAAATGTCCCTTTAAGAGAATTGGAACTCAGAAAAGTCTGAAAGAACCTAACACCCATTGCATAAACTTCCTCATTTGTTTGTCTCGAAATATTAGGCCTTATTTCAAACCAGCAATCAATATCTCCCTAGAATGTAGTACATTCAATTTTCAATTAGCTATGATAAAGGAGAAGAGGAACACAGGATAACTCAGTGGTGTATATAATGCAAAATACTTTTGTATTTAATTCTTGAATGACAATTTTATTTTCATTAAAATATGTGTGTACATCAAGAATGCTACATAGACTTTTACTTTAAAATATATAACATGAAATCATATGGAAAACTGGTCACCTTTGGATGGAAATGGACTTTTCAAATGAATTTTTCAAATCAAATTGATTGGGTTACTCATATTATCAAAAGCAAACAGATAATTTTAAGATTTTTTTATTGTGTTAGGCAATACAATTGAAAATTTGTTTGTCATGATTGTTTTGCAGGGTCCAAAAGATAAAGACACTGTTATCATGTTTCTTGGTTCATATAAGATGCACAGTGAAGGGAATTCCTTATTTGTATCTAGGAAAAATAGCTTGCCTACAGACAGCGCTCCCTGCTGTCTTAATTTGGAAGATCTAAAAGGATTAAATACTGAGATATAAGATAGTAGATTTTCTTTTTCTTTTTTTCCCCACTTGCTACACAAGTCTTTATTTCTCAGTATGATCATTTATAAGGTATTTTTCCCTTTAGTTTAACTGGTACCTTAGAGGGAGAAGAACTTTGATCAAACTATACTTTACCAATAATGACTTTGTTCAGAAGGAAGCCCAGAGAAAAATGTATGTCTGTAACTGAATTTTAAAATTTAAGGGAAAAAAATATTTCTGAGGTACTACTGTCTTAATCCCTTCTGTCTATGACAAGAATAAATCTTTCAAGTATATTGGGACAAATTCAGTGATGCTTCCATTCAGAACTTTGCAAGTTACACTTATTACACCTTGTCCAGTGTAGGAAGCTTTCATGAGGAGAATGCCTACTTGCTCCTTACAGAGGTTCTGGTTTTTTTTAGGATTTGTTTTGAGGTTTTATTTAACTGGAAAAAGGCTTCAAAATCTAACCCTCTGTCTCTCTCTCTCTCTCTCTCTCTCTCTCTCTCTCTCTCTCTCCTCTCTCTCTGCCTCTTTCTGTCTCTGTCTCTCTCTTTCTCTCTCATTCTATCTTTATCTTTCTCTCTCTCCCTCCCTCCCTCTCTCTCTGTCTCTCTTTCTCACTCTCTTTATCTCAGTCTCTGTCTTTCTTTGTCTCTTTCTGTCTCTCTATCTCTGTCTCTCTCTGTCTGTCTCTTCTCTTTCTCTCTGTTTGTCTCTATGTCTCTTACACATTGCCTTCTATTCTTTCACTTGTTTGGATCTGTTTAACAGCATCTTGATTTCTCATAAAGTCATTAGCTTCCATTTGCTCCAATCTAATTCTGAAGCAATGATTCTCCTCAGTGAGCTTTTGAGATTCTTTTTCCATCTGGAAAATTTGGCTTTTTAAGGCATTCTCCTCCTCTGCCTTTTTGAGCCTCTTTTGTCATTTGAGTTAGTCTATTTTTAAGGTGTTATTTTCCTCAGTCAGGCTGTTGACTCTCATTTCATAATTTTATTCCATCGTTCTCATTTCTCTTCCCTATTTTTCCTCCACTTCTCTTATCTGCTTCTTAAGGTCCTTTATGGTCTGTAACCAGCTTGTATTTTCCTTTGAAGCTTTTGGCACAGGAGTTCTGACTTCACTGTTTTCCTCCTGTTACATGCTTTGCTCTTTTTTGTCCCCAAAATAGGAGTCTAATGTTGGGATCTTCTGTCTGCTTTGTTTCCTTTGCCTGGTCATGTCGCCCCTCAGTCACTTGATCCCTGAGCTTTTTGCCACAGTAGGACTCTGCCACCAAACAGGGGAGCTTTCGTCCCAAATGCTGGGGTTTTCTCAGCTGCCAGAGGTATTAGATGGGTGCCCTCTCTGAGGCCTCCATGGGCTCTGGCAAGCTGGACACATGCTCCAGGACCTCCACCCTAGACTGCAATCCAGATCCAAGCAGGTTAAAGCAAGAGCGATTACCCCTCAGACTGGTTGCTTGGTCCCCCTACACTCTGCAGGCCAGGAGCTGAAGCTGCCACATGGTGCTGGCTGGCTGTACCATGGTCTCAGCCCCTGGGGGCAAAAGCCAAGGCACTACCACTTACTGGGTCCCAAAGTTCAGACTGCACTGACCTCCCACTTTGTCCTTCTCATCTATGTTTTGATAATTCTGGAAATGGCCACCACTTCTGCTGATTTGGAGTCCCTCCTGCTGGCAGCTGGTCAGACCCGACCTGGGGCTAAAACCTCCGGCTCACGGCGGGCCTGGGCTTGGCTCCCAGAGCACTGTGCTGGCCTGCCGGGGTGTCCTCAGGGGGAGGTTAGCTTCTCTGTGTCATTTTGTGGGTTCTGCAGCTCCAAAATTTGTTCAGAGTCCCCTTTTTACATTGATTGGGGAAGGTGGAAGCTGGAGCTGCTTGGAGGTGCTGTTCCCACTCCACTATCTTGACTCCACCTCAGTAGATTTTCTTTTCTAGTTTATCTGAGGAAAATAAAACAAAATCCTCAACAAAAGCATTTCCAAAGCAATAAAGTGAGTCTATAGTCAGTAAACCAATAGAAGTTATTTGAGTAGCCATTGTACAAAGTTCTATATTAAACACCAACCATGCAGTCAATTTGATTTTAGACATAACAGGAAAAAATGGAAGAGATGTGTGCAACAAATTTTAAGTATACATAGAAATACATGATCAAATAACAAGCATTTATTAAACCTTCTTAGGGCATAGACTTTGGGTTACTCTCCCAATCAGGCCAGAAAATAGAGTCTGAGGCTACCTATATCTCCCCACATGTGCCTAAGTGTGACATTAACTGGTAAGTCTCATATTTTTCTAATATATTTCCCCTACTAATAGCAATTTCCAGCTAATCATTAGTATCATTTCACCAACTAACATCTATTCATGTTGGCAAGATAAGGTTTCATTTACTTTTATTTTTTATTGTACTATGTTATAAAAATGCCTGTTTTATTCCATAAATTAAATATAAAATAATAAGGGGTGGCCAGGTGGCTTAGTGAGTAAGAGCACCAGCCCCAGTGTTGGGATGACCTGGGGGATCGAATCTGGGCTCAGATACTTAGCACCACACCCAGAAATAACTGGCTGTGTAACCTTGAGCAAGTTACTTAACCCCAATTGCTTTAAAAATAAATAAATAAAATAATAAAAAGAACCCATAGCAAATAAGCAGAAGCAATGGAACATTGTATTCAGCAGCAGCAATATTGTTTTAAGAATGACTTTGTGTGAATAATTTTTGTCTATTATAAATATCCAAATTAACTTTAAATGATATATGATGAAAGATACTACCTGCATCCAGAGAAATAACTGATAAATAGAACTATGTATAGAAATATGTGTGTGTGTGTATCACATACATTTATGTGTCTAATGATAACCATCTCTATGGTTGGTGGGGAGAGGAAAGAAAAAAAGAATTTTACATGATAATTTTGTTGTATATTTGAAAGGAACAGCAAATTGTGCATAGTAGATTCACAATTCATTTACAATCATCTTTTTATTATACTATTATGCAAATGCTTGTTTTATTCTACAAATTAAAAACATTTTTTTTAAAAAAGAA
This sequence comes from Petaurus breviceps papuanus, assembly GCF_028583685.1. Classification (NCBI taxonomy): domain Eukaryota; kingdom Metazoa; phylum Chordata; class Mammalia; order Diprotodontia; family Petauridae; genus Petaurus; species Petaurus breviceps. Next base: position 27,119,728 of record NW_027185903.1, read on the forward strand.
GTTATAGCAAAGACCAAAGTATAACAACTTCCCAAGCTGGAAGCACACTCTCTCTGCCATTTCAGTCCCTAATGAGAGTAGATACAAAATTAAAGATGTTATTACAAAAATTCCCCCACACTGCTCCCATATACCATATAGATGAGTTTTTCTTTTGCTTCCAGCACTCAGTATCTTACTGCTGGAATGAGTCATCAGCTACTTTTCAGCACCTGCTCCTCACTGAGTTTAGATGCTGTGGCTACCAGGAGCTCCTTCTATGGACGATGAGGTTCTTTGTACCTTTCAAAGCTAACAAGGCTTTAACAAGGTAATCTGCCATTGATGTCCTTCAAGTGAAGTCTCCTCCATTGGCTGTAGTGAGGGAAAAGAAAGCATGTGACTTTGGGGTCAGGGTAGATCTTGAGGTGGAGTCCTCTGTATATAATCTGTTTCAGATTTTTCCACATAATAAACTTTTTGTCTCCAGTTCCCTGGAGTCAAAATTGAAAAATTATGATCGGGAAGTGTTCTTTCCTACTGGAAAATGGGATTCATTTCCATTGGAAATTAAACCCTCCACAAGGCCCAAACTAAATAAGATTTGATTTAAATAATCTTTGGGACAAAGTGCCAGAATTGCTTTAAGTTTACCAACATTCTTTTCAATAACTCTGACCACAAATGTCATTGCTCAGCTATGTCCAAGGTTCCTTTTAATAAAATCTCACTAGGTTAAAATGTACCAATGTTTCCTTGTTTAAAGAATGAGTACTTTTTTTTAGTTCTAGTTTCTCATTTCTTTTTTAGTCCCTGAACACCCACTAACTTAAATGGCTAAATTAAAATCAATACCTGGAATTTCCAGTGGAAGTAGAACAGTCAATGATTATTGAGGAGCATAAAAATCTTGTGGTCTATGGAACTGACCTCTGAAAGAGACCAAAATTTCCAGTTGACCTCATAGTCTAGGATTAAGCATGGTGTCCCTGGCAAATCAAATGATGAGGTACAATTAATTTTGTTTCTTTAGTATGAGTCCCATAAATATTAAGCAAAGAGTAGCAATTTGGGTATTTTTGAAACCTACAAGATCCTAGAGGTCAGGAATTGTATCTTATTAATTCATTTATTGAGGATTCACTATATGCAAGATCCTGTGTTCATTTAACTTTATTTATACATTACCTTGCTCTATTTTCAAATAAATCCTTATTTTATAAAAGTGCTTTTGCTACTAATAATGGATCTACAAACACCTCAAAGAGTTCTATATGAATGTAAGCTCCTCAAAAGCAGGAATTGTTTCACTTCTGTCTTTTTTTTCCCAGTAGCTGGTGTATATATAGTAGGTACCTAATGAATGCACATTGATTGAACATGAAATATAAGAAATAGACTCATCTTTCAAGAGAAAGTATGTTTCAAATATAACTCATATATGTATTAATTTCCCTGAAATAAGAACTTTCAGAATATTTCACCTGACCAAGATAAAAGATCTATTAACCTCAAAATAAGAAGGGATCTGCCTGGCTTACCTAGGTGGCCAAATCTCTTATACTGTTCTCTTTCAAAGGAAAGGGCCATTAGAGTTTCACAGTCATTAAAGTTACATTCGGATTTAATAAGTGATAGAGATGGAATCTGATACTTATTTCTTGGGTAACACATGTTAATTAGTTTTTCACTCTAGCTGGCCAAGAGTTTATTAGACACATCAGTGACATATTACTCTACTTCCAGGATTCCTTCTTCTTGTGGGATATATGCAATCTCCATGGAACAAGGTTTCTAGAGTACAGTTTTTACACTTATGATCCCATTATTTTTATGGACAGTCAAATATTAGCACAGTAAAATGCAATGTTGATTAGCTTTTATTTACTTTGGTATTTTATATTCACGTGAAAAGAAGAAAAGATGCAAAGTCTATGTGACTCCATCAGATTGGTAAAATGATGAAACGTGAAAATGATAGTCATTGGAGGGTATGTAAAAGACTAAGTATACTAAACATTTTTGATGGAGTCATGAATTGATCCAACCATTCTAGAAAGCAATTCAAAACTATACCCAAAAAGTCACTAAGCTGCAAATACCCTTTGAGCTCCTAGGAATATATCACCAAAGAAGTCAAAGATAGAGTAAACAGACTCGTATGAACAAAAATCTTTATACCATTACTTTTTGTTGTATCAAAGTGGGTTTCCACCAGTTGGGGAATGGCTTAACGACTTGTGGTATATAAATCAACTATTACTGTGCCAAAAGACATGACAAACACGAATATGTCAAGGAAATTTTGGAAGACTTGTATGAGTAAAAGGAGCAGAGCCAAGTGAATTATTAAAACTATGACTACAATAATGTAAAGGAAAATAACTTTGAAAGACTTCAGAACTCTGATCAAAACAGTGACTATTCATTACTTTGAAGACTGATGAGGAAGTGTACCTCCCATCACCTGTTTAGAGAGGTGACAGACTAGAGATACAGAATTAAATATTCATTTTCAGGCATAGCAAGAGAATTGATTTTGTTCTTCCTTGACAAATTAAATAACCTTTTGGGAAATTCCCAGAATAGCTTAAGATTAGCCTACATTTCCCTATGATCCTGACCACAAATACCATTGTGCTGCCATGTATCTTTTAATATCTGACTGGGTTGTCTGATTATATTTATCTGTTAAAAGGGAGGGCTTTTGGGGCGGCCAGGTAGCACAGCAAGTAAGAGCACCGGCTCCAGTGTTGAGAAGACCTGGAGATCGAATCCCGGGCTCAGACACTTAGCACCCACCCAGAAACACCTGGCCGTGTAACCTTGAGCAAGTTACTTAACCCTGATTGCTTTAAAAAAAAAAAAAAGGAGGGCTTCTATTTGGGGGGCAGGAGGTAGTGAGTGGGTAGTAATAGAAATACAAAAAAAAAGAATAAACCATCAACAAAACATTAAAAGAACACAGAGGGAAAAATATTCAGAAGGTGACAAATTGCCATTTTGTTATACTTAATATATACTTTTAAAAATTATACAATAAAAGTTAAGTTTCATATGCAATCCTATTTTATTCTTTGTATATTCCAACACTTGATGATGGAGTTAACAGAAAAAAAAAGATGATTTCTAAAAACAAAAAGAGACTTGTGACCTTGGGAAAGTCACTTACCTTCTCTGGGTCTCAGTTTCCTCCCTTGCAAAATTAGAAGGTTTGGCTCTATAATCTTTAAGATTCTTTCCAGTGCTAAAGTTATGATTCTATGATCCTAAGGGAGAACATAATGCAATCTTGTCCTTGAAGGGCTACATCAGCTCTACATACTATGAATCAATAAAAGCAGAAATGGAATTCCAAATCTTCCGCAGTCCTGCCTTGTTTGTCATGGTGATTTTCTCTCTCTAGATATTGGAAAGATGGTGCTGTTGTACTTTTATCTATATATCCTATATTCACATTTATACTGACATTTCCTTGAGGATAGACACTATGTCTTTTTTTTGTGCCCTCAAAACTGACAAAACTAACATTTGCCTATGGAATTTAAACTGAGTAGATCTTAGAAAGGTCTTTAAGGTCACAAAAAGAGGTGCTAGATTTGGAATATAATTCCAATGCTATTTGTGGATTTCCTACTGCCATTGTTTTAATAAAGATAGACAATGATTCTTGAATAATTTTATAAGTACAAACCTACCTAAAAGCAATTGATACAGGTGTCAATTCAATAAGCATTTATTAAGTGTCTACTGTGTGACAGGCACTATGCTAGGTATTGGGGGAGAAAAGGATTTTTTTTAAAGGCTCTCTCCTTATATTCTATTAGCTTTCAGAAACCTCTCAAGTTCTCATCCTTCCCAGGGAGTTATCTGAAACAAAAGAAGGGGAACTAGGTCAGAAGCATACTTAAAAGCCTAATTAGGCTACGACTTGAAAACCAGATGGGTGATTATAGTTGCTGAATCAAGATATCCTAGAGATATCCTAAACATAAACCACTTAATCAGTCAAGAACAAGTAGCTGTTCTATGGCCATGGATTGCTGGTTTTACAAAAATGCAATTCCTATGCGTTTTGGAGTGTCTTTTAAAAAAATCCTCTTCATGCAGCTCACATTACAAAATCACATATTTGGAACTGCGGGGTAATGATGGACCCGACAAGCCATATAATCTGGCCTACCACCCCTCAAAAATATAAAACCAAACATTACAATATACCCAACAAGTCAACATCTAGCCTTTTGCCTTAAGTGTAGCTATAGACAATAGATCCACACACAGAGCAGCTAGGTGGTACCATGGATGGTGGTAACACAGGGACTTAAGTTAGAAGACTCATCTTCACAAGTTCAAATCTAGTCTCAGAATCTTACTATGTGATGCTGGGTAAGTCACTTCACCCTGTTTGCCTCTGTTGCTTCATTTGTCAAATGAACTGGACAAGGAAATGGTAAAACACTCCAGTACCTTTGCCAAGAGAACCCTAGATGAGAGTCACAAAAAATTGAACACAACTGAACAACAACAGAACAACACATTCTGGGGGTATATTTTTGTTTTGCTTTGTTTTTTCATTACATCTCTACAGAGGAGTTTCTATGAACCAAGCAACCCCCAAAAGACATGGAAGGTTATGAGGCAGCAGTAGGTATTGCCTTGCAATCAGCTATCAGACAGAAGGAGACGAAGATAGAAGTCTAGCAAATGGAACAGTTAGGGGTCCCTTACAGGTAAAAATAACCAAAGGTGCTAATTCAGAAAGCACACTTACAATTACCACTAATCCAAAGGGTAAATCAAAATGAAAGCAAAGGCATCAGATAAAACAAAGATTGAGTGGGTGGGCCACCAGGGAAAACATCTAGAGTTCAAGGCAGGTTAAGGACTTAGATAAATATATAATGAGAATATTTAGACATAATGTCAGCATCTAGAAGCCCAAGTTGGGTAGGAAGAGAGGGCCAGAAGTATTCCATGCACACAGGTACAGAGAGGGGGTAGGTTTCATATAAAGGGTAAAGAAGTCGTGAGGGAACTGTATTCAGCATCAAAGAAGCCAAAACAAGAGACAAGGCAAAAAGAGAAGGCAGCAAAATCAGGAAAAGAATCCTAATTCCAGGACACGGATCATCTCTTCTCTGCCCTGGGCTTTAGCAGGCACCCTGGTGTAAATTGGAGAGAAGTCAGCAGACACGCATGCTCCCTGAGAATGAGGCAGTGAGACAGCTTTCTCCAAACAGGTGATAGTGATGGTAGTAGGGGGGGAGGCTTTCTAGAATATCCCTTCCCTCCACCCTACAACCACACACCTGGAACAAGAAGCCAGAAGGCAGAGGAAACACAGGGCCTCTAAGATGAACCCCAGGCATTATTTCCATAACTAAATATGACTCTACCAAAGGGCAAACCCTGTATTCACCTGAGACCTGTAGGCCCTGAGATTCTACATTCCACTCATGCACGGTCCAAAGAAGTTTGTCTCCCCGCCACATGGAACCATTTAAAGGAGACAGACCCACAGCAAGACTGAGCATTTATAAGTGCATGATTCATAAAACTGATAAGTGGTTTGGAAGAGGAGATCATCTCATTTGATGCATTTGTAATTAAAACAGTGAAACTTATTTCTTCTGTTGGGCAGTTTAGAGGCGTTTGAGGCTAGTATTCTATATTCAGAGTTTATAGAACAGGAAAAGATTTGAGATTTTTACCTGATGTATTTTTTAAGAAAAACACAGGCTAGTAGGACACCTGCTGGTACTGTGAACAGAAACACAATGTGACAGAAAAATTGAAACTTCATCCAAATGTCTGCACTCAGCCTCTCTGAGGCGATGCCTTGTCTGCTAAAATGTATGGCTAGCCACATCCAGGAAGTTCACAGGCTGATGATTAGTTGCAGGTCTTCCGGCCTAATCACAAAAAAAGAGATAGCAGGAAATAAAATAAGTGCAATTAGAGTCTGGAAATATGCTGGCCTTCAACACAGAGCTCATTGGCCCAGATTTATTTCAGTTTCTACCACTGCCTCCGCATGAGATTTCTTTTTAAGCCAAAGCTTTACTTGTTTTCTTGCCACTTTAAGATTGGTCATCCAACATTATTTATTTATAGCAGTATATGCAGACAAATAGGATCATTGTAGTTAAGAGTTATTTGATGTTGAATCAAATTAGCATAATATTATCTCCCATTATTGCTATGAACATCCACGACTTGTTTTGCTCCAATTCCTGCCCAAACTGATGTTTTTTTTTCAAAAGTGCAAATATTCTTGCCCTACATACATAATGAGAATTTGTCAATGAGCATTTCAACAGAGCAAATTCTCTGTACTCTGATGTGGCCATCAGGGAAGGGGACGGTTTACTTCATCAAATATTGTTGTTGTAAATAACAACAATAATAGCCAGGACTTATATAGCACTTTAAAGTTTGCAAAGCAATTTATGTGTGTTATCTCAGTTATGGAAGATAGGTGCTATTATTATTCCCATTTTATAATTGAGGTACCAAGTGACTTTAGAGTCAAATAGATAAGGAAATGTCTAAAGTAAAACTTGGACTCAGGCCTTCCTGATTCCAAGTTCAGCACTCCATTTGTCATGTCACTTACCTTCTGTTGACTTCTTCAGGCAAAAGGGGCCCCTACTCTACAATAGGTGGCATGTAGGAATACCCAATAGTTTGTCCTTGTGTCTTAATATAACCTCATGAACTGACTGAAGAAACAAAGAAAACAGTCTTTTTTCTTAGTGATAAGTTAGGCAACTTCATATCCTATCCAACTTCTATGATATCTTTTTTGATCATTATACATTAAGGTAAAGTTTTCTCCTTGAACTAACCCCAAAGTAATTAACTTCCTATTATCCAGATATTAATTATCCAATTAATAGCTTGTTCAACAACTTCACTCTTCCTTTCTGTTTTACATCATTACCTAGCCTACTACTACAATGACTATTAGTATTACGATGATGACTACTATGACTGTTACTATGAGAGAGAGAGAGAGAGAGAGAAAGGAGAGAGAGAGAGCTTGTGAAAACCTCTCCAAAAAGATTGAAAGGGATAGGGAAAGAACGCTTGCTGGGAAAAGCTAAAACTCAAATCACTCCTTTTGCTCCTGGTTAGAGATCTGTAGCTATGGCTCTCATGTAAAATTTCCATCCTTCTTCTCAGAGAAAGACAAGTTAAAGATTTGTAGCTAAGGGACTATATTCTTGGAACTCCCTTCACTCTGAATCCAATCCAGTCCTACAAACATTTTACACACCTAATATATGGGAAGTAAAGGAGAGGCAGATTGGTATAGCTGTTTGTGAGACAACCCCAGAGGAAAGAAGATCTGGGTTCAAGCCCCAGATCTGACACACGCTCTTCTGTGTGGCACTTGGGCAAGTCAATTGCCCAGACAGTGCCCTAGACAACTCTTTGAAATCTAGAAGTTGCAGAACAGGTATTGAACAGTTCAACTCGGTAGTATCCTTTAGTGTCAAAATACATTGCATCCTTGTCCTCTCATTGTTCATGCTACCCCCTTCTCCACTACTCACTTGCTGCTAAACAAAGCTAGAAGAAATTGTACAATTATGCTGACAAGGTACACCACCAAAGAACAAAGTTAGGGGTCATAAGGAAGGATGAAATAACAAAAAATTATGATCAAATAGTCAATTTCAGAATTAGTAAACAGGGAAATGTAATATTTATGGATGACAGCAATTTCAATAGTATGAACATCTCTATGTGTCCTCAGGTGGAGTGGAGGAGTAGGTCATCAGAATGTAGTAGACTAAGAAACATGGAATTTAGGGCATTTGAAGTAGCATTAATATGTTTGTTGAAGTCACCTAGTCTGAGGACTAGAAATTCAGAGGGGAGAAAGACTATAAGACATGTACTAAGCTCATTAAAGAAGAAAACAGGAGACGACAGGGGCCGGCGCAGAGTCCAGGCCTGATCAACGTGGTGGCAAGTTGACCCACCAACTACAAGGGCCAGTGCCAAGCCTATCACTGTAGGGCTGGGACTGGATGGAGCTGGTTACAGAACCCACAAAATGACAGAGAGAAACTAACCTCCCATTGAAGACAGCCCGGCAGGCCAACAGGAAGCAGCCAGCACAGCTCTCTGGGATCCAACCCCATCACTGCACAAGCCCAAGGTTTTAGCCTCAGAGTGGCCTGACCAGCCTCTGGCTGGAGGGACTTCAGATCACCAGCAGCTGTGGTGGTTTGCAGAATTATCAACCCATAGATACTAAGGACAAAGTGATAGGCCAGTGCAGTGTAGACTTTAGAACTTGGGAATTCAGGAGTGCCTTTGCCCTCGGGGCAAGAAGAGGCTGAGGGGTAGCTATGGAGCAGCTGCTGCAACATGGTTGCTTCAGAGCTCTTGGCCTGCAGATTGCAGGGGGACCAAGCAACCAGGCTGAGGGGTAATTGTTCTTGCTTTAACCTGCTTGGGTCTGGATTGTGATCTAGGGTGGAGGTCCTGGGGTACATGACCAGTTTGCCAGAGCAGGGGAGGCTTCAGAGAAGGCACCCAACTAATAGGTCCAGGAGCTGAGAAAACCCCAGCAATTTGGGACAAAGCTCCCCACTCTGGTAGCAGCGTTCTACTGTGGCAAAAAGCTCAGAAATCAAGTAATTGAGTGGCAACATGAGCAAATGAGGGAAGCAAGGCAAGCACAGTAATCCAACTTTGGACTCCTTTTTGGGGGACAAAAAGGATAAAAGTATGGAACAGGAGGAAGACAGCAAAGTCAGAACTCCTGCACCAGAGGCTTCCAAAAAAAGAATAAGTTGCTTACAGGCCACAGAGGACCTTAAAAAGGATTTTGAAAACCAAATAAGAGAAGTGGAGGAAAAATTGGAAAGAGAAATGAGAACGATGCAAGAAAAATTATAAAATGAGAGTCAACAACCTGACTAAAGAAAATAACACCTTAAAAAATAGACTAATTCAAATGGCAAAAGAGGCTGAAAAAGGCAATGAGGAGAAGAATGCCTTAAAAAGCCAAATTTTCCAGATGGAAAAAGAATTTCAAAAGCTCACTGAAGAGAATCTTTCCTTCAGAATTAGATTGGAGCAAATGGAAGCTAGTGACTTTATGAGAAATCAAGATACTATTAAACAGATGCAAACAAATGAAATAGAAGGCAATGTGAAATATCTCATTGGAAAAAAACCACTGACCTGGAAAATAGATCCAGGAGAGATCATTTAAAAATTATTGGACTACCTGAAAGCCATGATCAAAGAAAGAACCTAAAAATCATCCTCCAAAAAATTCTCAAGGGAAATTGCCCTGATGTTTTAAAACCAAAAGGAAAAATAGAGGTTGAAAGAATCCACCAATCACCTCCTGAAAAAGATCCCAAAAAGAAAACTCCTAGGAATATTATAGCCAGGTTCTAGAGTTCCCAGATCAAGGAGAAAATATTACAAGCATCCAGGAAGAAACTATTTGAATATTGTGGAAACACAATCAGTATAACACAGGATCTGGCAGCTTCTATAATGAGGGATAGAAGGGCTTGGAATATGATGTTCCAGAGGTAAAATGAGCTGGGATTAAAACCAAGAATCACTTACCTAGCAAAACTGAGCATCATGTTTCAGGGGAAAATATGGTCATTCAATAGAATAGAGGACTTTCAAGCATTCTTGATGAAAAAAACAGAGTTGAATAGAAAATTTGACATTCAGATACAAGAAGCAAGAGAAGCATGAGAAGGTAAACAAGGAAAAGAAATCATAAGGAATTTATCAAATTTGAACTATTTACATTCATACACAGAAAAATAAAAATTGTAACTCATAAAACTTTTCTCAGTATGAGAATAGTTGAAGGGAATAGAAATGTATATATATATATATGTGTGTGTGTGTGTACATACATATATATGTATGTGTACATACATATATATGTCTATATAGGAGGATATATGGGTGTAGGAATGCATATGTGAGAATGTGTACATATGTATACAGGTATACATAGGCAGAGGGTACCAAACAAGTTGAATAGGAAGGGATAATACTTAAAAGGTGAAATTAAGAGGTCAGAGAGGAATATAATGAAAGGAGATTGGAAGAGATAGAATGGGGTAAATTATCTCATATAGAAGAGGCAAGGACAAACTGTTACAATGGAGGGCAAGAGCAGGAAAGCTAAAGGGAATGTGTCAACCCTATTCTCAATGAATTTGGCTTAGGAAGGGAATCACATACACGCTAAATAGGGTATCTTACCCTACAGGAGAGTAGGGGGGAAGGGGATGAGAGGGGGGATGATGGAAGGGAAGGCAGGCTGTGGGGGAGGGAAGTCGGAAGCATCCACTTTTGAAAAGGGACAGGATCAAAATAGAGAATAGAACAAATGGAGGGTGGGATGGGTTGGAGGGAAATATAGTCAGTCTATCACAATATATCCACTATGGAAATGTTTTGCATGGCTACACATGTACAGCCTATGTTGAATTGCTTGTCTTCCCAGTAAGGGTGTGTGATGAGGGAGGTAGGGAAGGAATCTGGAATTCAAAGGTTTAAAATGAAACGTTTAAAAATATATATTATTGTTATTATTTTACATGTAACTTGGAAATAAGATCTACAGGCACTGGGGCACAGAGATCCATCATGCCCTACTGGAAAGTCAGAGGGGGGATGGGAGAAGACATAGGAGAGAGAAGATTGGGGGAGGGGACATACAGTGGGATCGCTGTTTTGGGGTGGTGGGTAGGGGAAAAATGGGAAGAAAATTTTCAACTCACAATCTTGGGGAAATGAATGATGTAAACTAAAAAAAAGAAAAAGAATAAATAAATTCATTTGTATCAAAGTAAAAAAAAGAAGAACACAGAATATCCTGGGAGTTGATAGAAAATACTCACCAGAATTTAGATTGGATGATAAATTTGGCTAGCATGAAACTCAAAGCAAGAAAGGTTATTGAGTGACAGAGGTAAGGGGAAAGTCTAGAGGTGACAATGTGGAACAAGGTATGTTCTTACTCTTCCACAATGACCACAATGACCAGTGAATGGGAGGAAGGGGGCAAAGGGGTGGTAATAAGAGAAATAGTAACCATTACTGGAAAGTGTGGCAAGAGAATCAGGGCCATCAGGAAAGAGTCATGCAAGTCTCATTGGTGACCAAAATATGATAAAAGAAAAAATTTAAGATGAAAGAATATTTGTTAATTATGGAGCAGGCATTTCAGAAGTCTTGGTTTGGGTTTTTGCTTGATCATAATGAAAACATTTTCCAAATCTCTCATTCATCTCTTTCCTCCTCTAACTATGCCTATTTGCTACTAGATCTTCTATTGACAATAGTAATAGTTGAAAAATAAGTCACAAAATACAAATTCAAATTAATAGGTTTATTGGTTTGGACCAACAGAATTGACAAGACTTGGTTAGCGATTGGATGGAAAGGACAAAAAGGAGTAATCAAAGGTGATTACCACTATTCTCCAAAATCCCCTGGCTTAAAACTTTCCAAATAATTTGTTTTATTATTCCCTCTCCTTTTTCCTTCCTCTACCCCCACATTCACTCAGTCACAAAGACTTGAACATATCATTTCAATAATATTTCTTGTATCTATTTATACCTTTCTATTTACATAAAATTTTCTATTTTTTGCATATCTATAGGTCACCTACTCATCATGTCTCATCGGAACCTACTAACTGGTCTGTTTCCATATTTCTCTCTCTCTTTTTTTGAGTAAACAGAGGTGAAGTGACTTGCCCAGGGTCACACAGCTGGGTAGTGTTGAAAGCCACATTTGAACTCAGGTTCTCCTGACTCCAGGGCCAGTGTTCTATCCACAACACCACCTACCTGCCCCTAACTCCAAATTTCTTAAACTGAAATTCAATGGCCAATGCGATCTAGATTGAACCTAGCTGCATAACTTTAGCTATCATTCCTACCCTAAAAGTACTCTCACTCCAGCCAAACCAGTATACATTTGTTTCCCACATTCCATGCCTTCTGCCTCCTTGCCTGTGTTCATTGTTGTTGGTGGTGGTCAGTCATTCCAGTCATGTCCAATTCTCTAAAACCCCATTTGGGGTTTTCTTCACAAAGATACTCAAGTGGTGTGCCATTTCCTTGTCCAATTCATTTTACAGATGAGGAAACTGAGGCAAACAGAGTTAAGTAACTTGCCTAGAATTACACAGTTAGTGTCTGAGGCCAGATTTTAACTCATGAATATGAGTCTTCCTGATTTTAAGCTCAGAAATCTATCCTCTGCACTACCTAGCTGTCCTTGCCTGTATCCATGCCATTTCCTACACCTCTCATACCCTTCTGCATTTCCACATGTTGAAATCCTATTCACTCTCCAATGTCCAACACAAATGCTATCTCCTCCTTTAGGTCTTTCTAAATCACACACACACACACACACACACACACACACACACCTGAAGGTTTTCTCACCTACTGTAACGTCTCATAGCATTTGTTACTGTACCCCTTTTTGCAGTCCTGTGCTCTTCATCACCCTCTGCCTTATCTTGTGGTTACAAGGTAGAGCCCTAAAAAAGAGGACTCAATGTTCCCACTGAACAAAATTAGAAGAAGTCAAAGGAAGTTAGTCAGCTCTGTTCATCTGGTCTACTTAGCCTGTGCAGTCTCAAGAAAAGCAGGTTACGGACACCATAATCAGAGAAAGCAATTAGCTAAAATAATGGAAATCAAGGAGCATGAAAATATCTAACAGATTCTTAGGATTTATGGGCTTTCTACTGAGTTCTCTGAAGCCAAAGTTATCATTTTTTAATTATGTTTCTGCATCTGGTGAGAAAAATGTCTTGGAATGAAAGTAAATCTTTGTCTCTATTGGGCAAGATATTCAAAATATCATGGAGAAATTATTGTGCCTGATAAATATTAGTATGGAATACATGAGCTCCTAGGAATGTGGTTTCAGTTTCTGGATGGTTTAGCAATCTAGATGTCCTTTTCAAGTCATTCTTCCCTCAATCCAAGTTTTTCCTATATGCCCTGAGATTGTTTTCTGATGAAAATGTTTTTCTTACAACTGCTAAAGCTGTCTTTCTCCTGAAACTCATATCCCTGGCATGACTAAACTTAAACCATCCTGTCCAGGACTTGTCTTTGATTATCTCCAAGGTTTTCTTCAGCTCTAGATCTTAAGACCTGGGGTGATTTTTGAGGCCATCATTATAATTTTTTTTGCCATTATTTCTAAAAGAATAATAGGCTGGGTGGGGAAATGGAAAGAACACTGAGTTTAGAGTCAGATGACCTTCACTGGAATTCTGGCACTAACTATAAATTCTAGGAAAATCACTGCATCTCCACTGACCTGTTTTCTCCTCTGTAAAATGAGGGAAATGTACTAATTAATTTCTAAGCTTCCTTTCATTGCTAAATCCTATAATCTTATATACTTATGGGGCACCACATAAATATGGTACTGAGCTAGTCTCCGTGCCATGCTGCTTAAGTTGGAACTCTACCTAATTTTAAAGAGGTCATACTCTTAAACTATTAGGTTTGACCCAGGCAAGCACATAAAAAATACAGAGACATCTACAAATCTTAGGAGCTCTTGAACACATAAAGCATTTCATTATGAACAAACTGAACAAGTTATGCTTACCATGACAGAGAATGAAAAGTTTGATATTTCAAGTAAATCTATGAAATCCAGAGTCATTGAGAGTACTTAAGAAATCTTCCCTTCTTTTGTCCCATACCCTCCCACTCCAGAATGTTTACTTTTCTAAAAACTTCCTGACTCATTGACTGCTCTCTCTCTTGGTCAATGTCTACTCTTTATTCAACTTCTTCATGGCATCTACTAAGAGAAAATGCTGTTAAAGTTAGAGGCCTTGGTCCTTCACTTCCCTTTCAAGGCTGGCATGTGGACCTTTAAAACAGGCATCAATCATTTGCCTCCCAGGTGGGTCTTTCTTTCAGAAGAAGGAAATTAATCTGAAGGCTCCAACTTTGTGACTTTCTAAAAGTCAAGAGAGTAAGTTTCCAGAAATCTAGGAGTGTGGAATCCAGAATTCTGAGTCTATTCTCAGTCTATTCTCGGTTTTGCAGCTGGCCCAACATCAATGTCCTGAGGAACAATAAATGTCCTTTGGGAGTGATCTTATACCTTTGAAACCCAGCTCAGTTGAAGCTGAGATTTGGCACACTATGGTCCACAGGTCAAATCCATCCCATAAAAAATTTCACTTAAATGCTGCTCCCCAGTGCCTGAGTGAGGCTTGGCATTGTTGAATGTGTCCAGCAAACTAAGATTTTTTTTTTACATTTTTAATAAAGTTTTATTGCATTTAGAAATATAAAAACAATTTTGACTTGAGGGCCCGTGGGTCAAATTTGGTCTTCAGAGCCAGTTTGCTGACCTCTGCTATAGAAGAACTAAGCTAATTTTGAACGCATTCTCTCCAGTGTAATGGAAGAGGATAAAAAAAATTGGTTACACAGGAAAGAGAGGGGAAGAAGGCAGAAAAATAAAGCTCTTTACTCCCTGCTAGCAAGAAAATGGTAGTGTTGACTGAGATAAGAATAAGATAGGTAATGAATGAAACCACCTGAATTTCCCCACCTACTAGTAAACCCCAACACTGTTATATATCAATACTTTCATGACTTATAATTTCATCCATCTGGGTATTCCTTCCATCAAAGCAGTTCACAATCTTCTCACATTTAGTAGAGGGTCTTTGAGGGTTGCTAACAACCAAAAAATTCATTACCTTCCAGCTAGCCTGGTGATCAGCTTCTCCAACTTAGCTAGGCTGGGCCTCCTTTCATAGGCATACAGTCTATCACTGAGTTCATTCTCACGGCCCTTCTAGCTTGGGAAGTGGTTTAAGAACTTGTGCTCTACTAACATCTCCTTCAGCAACCTGGACTCACCTCCAAACCTCAATTAGGCATAAGGGAACAGAATTTAAGGGGATGTTTTTTCTATAACCAAAATCTCTTTGATTTTTAATTTGAGTATTTTTACATGCTCTCAATGAAGAACAAAAACATATGGTTTTTAATATGATGATTTTAATAGAACTATTTTAGATATAAATATAGCTCTTAAATTAATTTTTAATTTTCTTTTCTCTAGAATCCATAAACCTAGCTCCTTTCAATTCTCTTTATGGCTCCTATTTTTCAGCCCTTTAATCATTTTTGTTGCTCTCCATTAGTACTTCCTCCATTATTCCATATATCCAGCTGTGTCAGGGAGCAACCCATTACCTAGCAACTGGCCCAAACCTCTACAGGGGTGGGAGGATAAGGGTGCCCTGGTATAAGGCTACTTCGGCAACAGGACTTGGTGACTGGAAAGTCCAGGAAAGCTGTTTCTTCTTCTTCTTCACCAGGGAGAGGAATTGTGTTCCTAAGAAAGAAGGTGCCCTCCAGATGCTAGTGACTAGAAACAAAGTTCAGAACACCATACCCCAGTTATTATGCTGAACCCTTTCCTACCTTGTCTAGGTCTTAGCAGTCATTTACTATCTTGTATCTAGGTAGGGATTATTTGCAATTTTATTTTGTTTTTGCTTTTTTTCTCAATGTATTAACATCTACTTGTTACAGGTTAACTTTATCCTCTCAAGATCACTTTGAATCCTCTCATTTAAAATTCAAGACATTCTTTTTTATGTGGATACTTAAGGAAACACACTCCCTTAACTAGGTTACAATTATTGCTGCAAATATTAAAAAGTACTAGTCCAAGACTGAGCAGGGCAGGGTGGGCAGTCCTGATATGTACTGATCAGTTGACTTTGTGTCTTTTTCAGAAATCTCCACATTAAATAAGGTGCTATGGTATAAAAAAAAGGGCATTGAACTTGAAGTCATAAGACCTGAGTTCAAATTCTAGCCTTGCCACCTCCTACCTCTGTGACATGGGGAAAATTACTTAACATCTCTAGGTTAAGTTTCAACTTTCTCATCTGCAAAATAAGAATGTTGGACTAGGTGATCCCGAAGATCCCTTCAAGCTCCGCATCTATGATTCTATGTTGGAAACCAAAGCAATGTTGACCAAAATCTTACAGTATTGCTTATCATTCCAGAAGATGATATCTAAATAGGAAACAATGTACAGGAAGTAACTAAACCTCTTTGGGCCTCTATCTAAACAATGACTCTAAGCTTGCTTCCAACTCTAAGTATGTGGTCCTAAATTAAACAAAATGATGCCATAGCCAAGGAATTATTTTGGGGCTGGATCCAGGCTAGGTATGCTTCATTCTCCTCCTGCACTGTGGTTCTGAGTATTTTGTCACCATGACTCCATTGTCTTTTCACCTTAGAATATCCTTCAGAAATTGAGAACTCACCCTGGAATATTCCTCCACAAAGCTGGCTCTTTTCTCCCATTGTTGAGTTCTTTCTGGAGCTTCCATTTTGGGTACAGGTCTAGGCTAGCCATACTTCCTTCCCCTCTTTGCTATGCTTCTGGCTTTATGAACTTTGCTACCATACTCCAGTTCAAGTGCCCCTTCTCCATTCCCACCCCAGCCTCACATTCCATCTCTGTTATATTGTGTCTTCCTTCATTAGAATGTATTCTCTTTGAGAGCAGGCACTCCTTCCTTTTGCTTGTATTTATATCCCTAGTGCTTAGCACAGCACCTGGTAAATAAATACTTAATAAATATTTGTTGACTATTACCTTGTCATCAGGAGTGACATGCTTAATTCAATATGCTTTCTTCATCAAGAGTAAAATGGTTTACAGCAGGATAATCATTGTATAATGCCATATGTTTCTAGAAACCTTTAAATTTTCATAAAGTCATTATGGCAGGAATATCATGATCTAATGTTTCTTGTCTCTTCACTTGTATACACCTGCAAGGCGTAAGTCACACAATGTCTTGTAGGTTTTCAGATACAGTCACCATTCTTGAATAGCATTAACATTTGAGCAAAGCTCAAATATGAGTAGAATCTCTTAATTTCTATTGTATTTACTACTTTCCCCCCTGCCCTGATCAGTTTACGTTATATATAAAATGTTTCTGCTGACCCAGTAGAATGTAATTCCCTTCAGAGTAGGAAATATTTCATTTTGCCTTTATCACCTCAGCATTAAGCATAGTTCCTGTCCTATTAGAGCTGGTTCTTAATAAATGTTTATTGTTGTGGCTGTTGTTTGTAGTAGGCATATTCAGAAACTGTTGCTTAATAATAAGTTAGAAAAGTTCTATCGACTTTAAGTAACAGATTGGGTAAACACAATTGCTTATTGTCCAGCAAGTAAGATTTCAGTGTATGGCTTCAAAAACAGATGGTCGATTTATGCTGCAATCAGAATTTCACAAGATTTATTACTAGATGTGGGATACCATCTTCCTACCTTCTGTTCTGTTCTGTGTTTATTGACTTGTTATTAGAGTGTGTATTTAATATAGATTGCACGAACAGTTTGGTAAATAGATTCAAACCAAACTTAGTTAATGTTAATATGGACATTAGAAGGGTAACTGTTTGCCTCTAATAATGACTTTTTATTAAGTCATTTGGGGTCCCCATGCCAGTTGATTTTCATCAGCTGTTTTAGTTAGTGTCCAAATAGGCTCTGATTTATCCATTTGTTACCACTCCACTCATAGAATGGCTGTTAGTTTAGTATTTGTTTCTCTTCATTTGAAGTTTTGAAACATCAGATTTTATCAGCTCTCAAAAAAATTACTCAAGACTTCTCCATCACTAACAGTCATCTTAGCTTACCACAACCATACTCCCACATACATACATACATACATAAATACATACATACATACATAGCCTACTACAACCATACAGCTACAGAGGGAAATGTCTTCATAGTCAAACTATCATACATACTTAAGTCCCTCACTTAAAAATGAGACTGCCCACTGGACACCTCAGTTGTACCAATGGACAGAATGACATTGCCTGGCAACTTCAATGAAATCACAAATGTAATTCCTGTTGCCAAAGGAGTTGCTATCAGATGCTGATGACTGTGAAATTCATATATAATTAACCTGGATTGTGAACTATTTGAGCTCAGCATCTCTAGAGCAAGAACTCTGCCTTTGGAACCAATCTAATATTGCATTAAATATCTGATAAAATCTCTAGATGCAGAAAAATGGGTACCTAGAGGGAAAAGCACCTAGGATGGAGTGAAACTTAGATATGATATCTTAACAAACATTTACACAAGCAAAATGCCAAGAAGGCAGATAAAGCACTCCATTTTTATCTTAAGAGTAGAAATGTAAAATCAGAAAAAAAAATAAAGTTTTGTGGTGTTTGAGGTTCTTCTTATGTAGCTGGAAGAATGGAAAGAGTGATCAACTTAGAGTCTAAAAACCTGAGTTCAGATCCTATCTCCAACACTTATTATGTGACCCTGGACAAATACTTAATCTCCTCCAATCTTGAGAGAAAGAGAAAGAGGAGGAAGGGGAAGAGGGAAGGAGGAGTTTCTACTTGAATTAGCAGTTTGGGTCCCCAGAGGGCAGTTACTACTACACTCAGATAACCTGGTAAAGACAATTAATACAAAATGTTCTTCTAAAACATAGTTCACCCCTTCCCACAAACACACATAACAGCAATGGGAGGAGTAAGTTTAAACTTAGACCATATTAATAATGAGGCACATGTGTAAGAAATATGTGTGACAGAGGTTTAACCCACTACACCTGTTCTGGAAGTCCTTTCAGAGAGCCATTGAAGGAGTTAGAGTCAGGAAGTGATCTTAAAGGGTGAGGAAAGGTCAGAAACAGCAGACTAACAAGCCAAGATTCTAAAAATCTGATAGATAATCTACAGAAGTAGGTAAATGAACTAAAGATTTTAATGGTGTCTGTGAAGTGGCTTCAGATTTCTGAGTCACAGTTTAAAATACAGGAATGATTGGGTTCTTAGACAGGAATAGAGTGTGACAAAGAGGTGATAAAAATTGATTTGTCTGTAGTCTTGCAAATTTAATAAAGAAGCTTTAAAATTGTAGTTGAAAAAGAGGAAATTTCATACTCTCTCTACCAAACTAGACTAGACACACTAAAGTGCAGTAGCTAGAGTAGCTAGTATGGGTAGCAATAGAGTACCCAGAAAATCATAAGGGAATATATCCAAGAAAGATCCAGAAATAAAATCCTTGATCACAAATGTGTATATATCATGGTTAAAAGATGGATAACAAATAAAATAAATATAATATAAATAAATATTTAAACTAAATTTACTTTAATTTATATTATATTATTAATTTAATATTTAATTATTAAAATTTAATATTATTTAATTATTATAATTAAATACTTAAATTTAAAATGAATATAAAAATGAAATAGAAATCCAATAGAAGGAAACAAATTTGACCTCATGGATATCAATGAGACTGTGCAACAGAACCTATAACTGGGGTGTCATTCTAGAAGGTAAACAAAATAAATAAAAGAAGAGGTGCAAATAAAGAAGCATTATATATTAATAATATATACCCACATGAGGAAATCCATAACTAGTTGGTGTTAGCATATTGCAGAGCATTTGAGAAATAAAAGAGCAAGAAACAAATCATATTGACACAAAAGCATACCATAGACTACTTGGAAGATATAAATGAGGAGTTTAGGAAATAGATCATAATCCTTTCATGTGGTGACAAGAAACTTCAGTTCACCAGGCATCCTTTCACTAAAGTCTTCTTTCACTAAAATGTTTTGCAATATATCACAACAATGATAGTCTTTGCTAGAATTTATGATAATTTCATTCTTCTAAAGACAGAAAAAGAGATAAGGGGAATTGTTCTTTTAAAACTGTGTAAAGCCAAGGACAAGCAGCTTTCCAGAGGACTGCTGCTGTGAACAGCTTTAAGGTTCTGATCACATAGTATAGTGAACTCTGTTTATTCAGCAGTAAACTAAAGCAAAACATTCACAGACACCAAAGTACAGCGTTCACAATATTATAACAACTTATCACTAAAGTGGCCACATAGTTTCACCAAACTGGCCACATTGTTTTAAACAAAAGATATCATTCAGTAAGTCCTTAACTCAATCATCCTCAAGGAGCAAGCCTCCCTAAGGGACACAAAGTACAAAGGTCAAAGTTCTCCACCCCTAGGTCATGTTGTCTTAATATCTGTCAAAAAGTCTTCTTTCTTCTTGATTGGAGATTAATTTCCAATCATCCTTAACTCAATCATCCTTAAGAGGTACAAGGTTCAGAGTACAAAATTCTCCCACCCCTAGGCCACAGTAAATCATGATCTTCTCAGGCAGCATTAAGTACCCAAGGAGAAGTCTTTTCATCTTGACTCCAGGATAGTTCCCAAATTCCATGGTTCCTCTTCCATGGGTCTAGTTCCTGCCTGAATCTACTCAATCATCACCTGGATTCACAGGTAGGCAGCTCTCATCCTTGTCCAGTTCCTCATCCAGTTCCATATTGAAGCTCACAGTGTCCAGTCTATCTCAAGTCCTTTGCAGTTTATGTTTCTGGGAAGACAAAGCTTAACAGAGCCAAAACAACATTCATTCACATTGCTGGCACCATCATCAATTCACTATCTATCTGTGAAATCAACAGAGACCCACAAAGAAGGTCCGAGAGGTCAACACAAATCATCAGTAAAGTCCCAGTATGTCTGAAACTCTCCTCCAGGACTTCTGCAAACATACAACAAGAAAATTCTCTTTCAGGGCTTCCAGTAAGGTCCTAGGGCTTCTGTACAAAGTATTACAAACACAAATCAACACAGACAAAACAAACAGAGTGCCAGGATACCACAAGTTTTCTCCTCAACTCTGCCACCACAAGTGTTCCCTTCTCAGTTATGCTCTCTCCCAGCTTGTGCTCAGCTTTTTATCTGATCATTAGTTCCTTTCTGTTCTGCCCACCTCTTTTGTCCTTCCTGTTCCTGTCTTTGACAAGTCCCTCCCACTGTGTGTTTCACAAGTTCTGTTTCTTAACAAAGACTTGATATAATTATGGGCAAGGCTCAAAAGAAATTTGAACTAAGACAATTTAATAATTAAATAGCTGAATAATTAAATAGCTAAAACAAGGTGCTAAGTACTTCTTTGCCATTACAAAATGATT
The DNA here is from genome assembly GCF_028583685.1 of Petaurus breviceps papuanus. Taxonomy (NCBI): domain Eukaryota; kingdom Metazoa; phylum Chordata; class Mammalia; order Diprotodontia; family Petauridae; genus Petaurus; species Petaurus breviceps. Next base: position 27,140,832 of record NW_027185903.1, read on the forward strand.
CTGACCAAGTAGTAAAAACTGCTTGCTAACACAAAAATGAAGGGAACCAAGGAGAGAAGCAACCACTTCAGAATAGATTTTATGATTGAGAATGAGAAGAAAGTTAGGCATTGTCTAATGTACTTGAAACTTTTAGAGAGCACATTGCAAAAGCTTTGGAGAAATGTCCTGAAATGATTCTGACAGAAGAAACTAGTCCAAAAGGATAGGAAGTTTCCAAAAATATGCATTTAAAGATGCACGTTATTATATGTAATATAATATATATCTTCTGTGAAAGTGAAAAGAGTTGGGGGCAGAGCCAAGATGGCGGAGTAGAAGCAGGACCTCCCCACTCCTCTGGCTTCCACCTTCCCCTATCCATGTAAAAAGGGGACTCTAAACAAACTTTGGAGCTGCCGAACCCACAAAATTACACAGAGAAGCTAACCTCCCACTGAGGCCAGCCCAGCAGGCCGGCAGGAATCCAGCCTAGTGCTCTGAGAGCCCAGCCCAGCCCCACACCGAGGCTAAAGCTCCTAGGGCGGGCTTGACCAGCCACCGGCCAGAGGGACTCCAGATCAGCAGCAGCTGTGGCCATTTCCAAATTTATCAAAACATAGATGCAAAGGACAAAGTGAGAGGTCAGTGCAGTCTGAACTTTGGGACCAGTAAGTGGGAGTGTGTGGCTTTTGCCCCCCCAGGGCAAGAAGCTGCTGAGACCATGGCACAGCCAGCCCACTAGTGCCATGTGGCAGCTTCAGCTCCTGGCCTGCAGAGTGTAGGGGGACCAAGCACCAGTCTGAGGGGTAATCGCTCTTGCTTTAACCTTTTTGTATCTGGATTGCAGTATAGGGTGGAGGTCCTGGGGTGTGTGTCCAGCTTACCAGGGTGTGTGGAGACCTCAGAGAGGGCACCCATCTAATACCTCCGGCAGCTAAGAAAACCCCAGCGTTTGGGACGAAAGCTCACCTGTCTGGTGGCAGAGTCCTACTGTGGCAAAAAGCCCAAAAGTCAAGTAATTGAGTGACAAAATGTGCAGGCCAAGGAGACAAAGCTGACAGAAGATTCCAACATTACCCTCCTATTTGGGGGACAAAAAGGAGCAAAGCATGGAACAAGAGGAAAACAGTGAAGTCAGAACTCCTGCACCAAAAGCTTCAAAGGAAAATACAAGCTGGTTACAGGCCATAGAGGACCTTAAGAAGAAGATAAGAGAAGTGGAGGAAAAATTGGGAAGAGAAATGAGAACAATGCAAGAAAATTATGAAATGAGAGTCAACAGCCTGACTGAGGAAAATAATACCTTAAAAAACAGACTGACTCAAATGGCAAAAGAGGCTCAAAAAGGCAATGAGGAGAAGAATGCCTTAAAAAGCCGAATTTGCCAGATGGAAAAAAGAATCTCAAAAGCTCAGTGAGGAGAATCCTTGCTTCAGAATTAGATTGGAGCAAATGGAAGCTAATGACTTTATGAGAAATCAAGATGCTGTTAAACAGATCCAAACAAATGAAAGTATAGAAGGCAAGGTGAAATATCTCATGGGAAAAAAACCTGACCTGGAAAATAGATCCAGGAGAGATAATTTAAAAATTATTGGACTACCTGAAAACCATGACCAAAGTAAGAACCTAGAAATCATCCTCCAGCAAGTTCTCAAAGAAAACTGCCCTGATGTTTTAATACCAGAGGGCAAAATAGAGGTTGAAAGAATCCACCGATCACCTCCTGAAAAAAATCCCAAAAAGAAAACTCCTAGGAATATTATAGCCAGGTTCCAGAATTCCCAGATTAAGGAGAGAATATTAAAAGCAGACAGGAAGAAACAATTTGAATTTTGTGGAAACATAATCAGGATAACCCAGGATCTGGCAGCTTCTACACTAAGGGATCAAAGGGCTTGGAATATGATATTCGGGAGGTCAAAGGAGCTCGGATTAAAACCAAGAGTCACCTACCCAGCAAAACTGAGTATCATGTTTCAGGGGAAAATATGGTCATTCAGTGGAATGGAGGGCTTTCAAGCATTCTTGCTGAAAAAACCAGAGTTGAATAGAAAATTTGACATTCAGATACAAGAAGCAAGAGAAGCATGAGAAGGTAAACAAGGAAAAGAAATCATAAGGAACTTCTCAAACTTCAACTATTAACATTCCTACATGGAAAAACAATAATTGTAACTTATGAAACTTTTCTCAGTAGTTGAAAGGATTAGAAATATATTTATATATGTCTATATATGAGGGTATATGGCATATGAATACATATGTGAATGTGTGTATATATGTTTACAGGTATACATAGATAGAGGGCACAGGACCAATTTAACAGGAAGGAATGATACTTAAAAGGTGAAATTAAGAGGTGAGAGGAATATAATGAGAGAAGATGGGGAGAGACAGATTGGGGTAAACTATCTCATACAGAAGAGTCAAGGGAAAATGGCTACAATGGAGGGGAAGAATAGGAAGGCAAAAGGGAATGGGTCAACCTTATTCCCATTGAATTTGGCTTGAGGAGGGAATGAAATACACACTAAATAGGGTATCTCACCCTCCAGGAGAGTAGGGGGGGAAGGGGATGAGAGGGGGTGATGATGGAAGGGAGGGCAGTCTGCGCGGGAGGGAAGTTGGAAGCACCCTCTTTTGAAAAGGGACGGGATCAAAGTAGAGAATAGAATGGGTGGGAGGTGCGATAGGAGGGGGGGAAATATAGTTAGTCTTTTACAATATATCTACTATGTTATTGTTTTGCATTAGCCACACATGTACAACCTATACCGAACTGCTTATCTTCCCAGTAAGGGTGGGTGACAAAGGAGGAAGGGAATGAATCTGGAATTCAAAGTTTTAAAATCAAATATTCAATTATATATATATATATATATACACACACACACACACATATACACACACTATTATTAATACTATTCACATGTAATTGGGAAGTGGGATGTACATGCACTGGGGCATAGAGATCCACTGGAAAAGTCGAAAGGGGTATGGGAGAAAATATGGGAGAGAGCATATTGGAGGAGGGGATATCCTGTGGGACTGCTATTTTGGGGCAGTGGGTAGGGGAAAAATGGGAAGAAAATTTGTAACTCAAAATCTAGTGGAAATGAATGATGTAAATCAGAAGTTAATAAAGCATTTAAAAAAATAAATAAAAAGGGAGAATTTGTAGTAAGTCAAAATATTTGATTCTTAGGGTCAGTTCCTATGTAGATGTGCTTGATGATGCAGCTTTGGCTTCCATGCCTTGAAGTCTGCTCTGGAGAGCATCCTTTATTATGTGAATGCATAAGATAGGAGTCAACTGACCTTTCCTAAGACTTTTTTGCGCATAGATAACATGGCCTCATTCAATTCTGAACTCCTTCCAGGATATGACAGATTAAGATAATGATAAGAATGCTCCAGGATATGACAGACTAAGCTATTGATAAGAGTACTTGAATCTTTGTCTGCTTGATCTTTAAAAACATTGTTCAAAGAATCATTAAATGGAGTTCATGATTCTTCCTTGAACTAAAAAAAAAAAAAAAGAAAGTGAAAAGGGTTACACTATCTGATTGTATCAGAAACTCACCTATCAACTTAAATTGTTAAAATAGCCACAGAAGACTAAAAAGATGATATACTTAGAGAATCCTAGAGAATCAAGTAATAAACTACTTGAGACAATAAATAAATTTGGCAAAGTTGCAGGATATAAAATAAACCCACATAAATCCTTGGCATTCCTGCATACTTCTAATGAAATTCAACAGCAAGAGATAGAAAGAGAAATGCCATTTAAAGTTATGGTAGACTATATAAAATATTTGGGGATCTACCTGCCAAAACAAACCCAAGACCTATATGTACACAACTGCAAAACACTTTTCACACAAATAAAGTCAGATCTAACTAATTGGATCTAATGTCAATTGCTCATGGCTGGGTCAAGCTAATATAATAAAAATGACAACATTACCTAAATTAAATTATATATTTATATATATTTATATATTTAGTGCCAGACCAATCAATTTACCAAAAAACTACTTTATAGAGCTAGAAAAAAATAGTAACCAATTCATTTGGAAGAACAAAAGGTCCAGAATATCAAGGGAATTAATGAAAAGCAATGCTAGGGATTGTAGACTAGTTATACCAGATTTTAATCTGTACTATAAAGCAGCAGTCCTCAAAACTACTTGGTACTGACTGAGGAATAGAGTAGTGGATCAATAGAATAGATTGGGTACAGGAGACTCAGCAGTCAATGACTATAGTAATCTACGGTTTGATAAACCCAAAGACCCCAGTTTTGGGGATAAGAACTCACTATTTGACAAAAACTGCTGGGAAAACTGGAATACAGTATGGCAGAAACTGGGCATACACCATTACCTAACACCATATACCAAAATCAAGTTTAAATGGATGCATGATCTAGGTGTAAAGGCTGATACTGTAAGCAATCTGGGAAAGCAAGGAATAATTTACCTGTCAGATTTGTGGAGAGGGGAAGACTTTATGACCAAACAAGAATTAGAGAGTATTATAAAATGCGAAATGGATAATTTTGATTACATTAAATTGAAAAGCTTCTGTACAAACAAAGCCAATATAACCAGCATTAGGAGAGAAGTGGAGAATTGGGAATTTTTACAACCTATGTCTCTGATAAAGGAATCATTTCTAAAATATACAGAGAATTGAGTCAAATCTATAAGAATACAAGTCATTCCCCAATTGATAAATGGTCAAATGATATGAACAGGCAGTTTTCAGGGGAAGAAATTAGAGATATCTATAAGTATATGAAAAAGTGTTCTAAATCACTGTTGATTAAAGAAATGCAAATCAAAACAACTCTGAGGTACCACATCTCACCAGTCAGATTGGCTAAGATGACAAAACAGGAAAATGACAAATCCTGGAGAGGATGTGGACAAATAGGAACACTAGGGCATTGCTGGTGGAGTTGTGAACTGATCCAACCAATCTGGAGAGCAATCTGGAATTATGCCCAAAGGACTATAAATAATTTCATACCCTTTGACCCAGCAATACCTCTTCTAGGATTGTATCCCAAAAAATTCATAGGAGTGGGAGGAAGACCCATATGTACACAAATATTTACATCGGCTCTTTTTGTGGTGGCAAAGAATTGGAAATTAAGGAGGTGCCCATCAATTGGGGAATGGCTGAACAAGTTGTGGTATATGCATGTAATGGAATGCTATTGTGCTATAGGAAAGGAGGAGCTGATGGACTTCATATTTACCTGGAGAGGCTTATATGAATTGAAGCTGAGTGAGAAGAGTAGAGCCAGGAGAAATTTGTACACAATTACAGACAGAACATATGTGTGACGACCAACTTTGATAGACTGGACTCTTCTCAGCAATTCAGGGTTATAAGTCAACCCCAAAAGACTCATGATGGAGAGAGATGTCTACATCCAGAGAAAGAACTGAGCTTGAATCCAGATTGAAGCAAACTACCTGCTCTTTTTCTTTTTCTTGTTTGGTTTTGTTTCCTCTTTCCCATTGTTCATTCCATCTGATACAATCCTTTATACCCTGACTAATGCCTAAAGTGAAATTATTTGCAATACTATACTTGATTGTATGCCGCCATGGGGGAGGGAGAGAAAATTTAAAACTCAAGGAACTATGGAAATCAATCTTGTAAACTAAAAGTAAACAAATTGATAAACACCAAAAAAATTTTAAAAATAATCTGGAATGACTGAATTTTTACTATTAAATACCCCACTGTCAGCCCCTTTTCTGGGATTAGGTCCTGAGCTTTCTGTGACTTTATATATAATGGAGGGCGGGCAGCAAACCTCTCTGTATAATTGCATAGGTGGCATGCTTACCAAATTTATAGAAGCTAGTAAGCAGTAAGAAATTGCTAACATGTTGGATGAGAATCAGAATTCAAAAAGACCTCCATAGTTATCTCCAATAATGGGCTAACTCTAATAAAGTAACATTTCAGAGAGGTAAAGATAACATTCTAACCTTTGGTTTAAAAACCTAGCTTCACAAGTATAAGATGTGGGAGGCACAGATCATGTGAAAAAGATCTGAAAGTTTTTGTGGACTGCAAGCTCAATAAGTTTGACATGGTAACCAAATTAGTTAGCACAATATTAAACTATATTGAGAGATCCAAGTCCTTAGAATAGAAGATCCACTAAGACTGCTTGTGTTCAGATCATATCTATGGTATTCCATTCTTGGTACATTTTAGGAAGGATATTAAAAAAGGAGCATGTAAGAAGGGAAGTGAGGATGATGAGAGGCCTAGACCATGGCCTACAAAGATCATCTGAGGGAATAGAAGATTTTTAGCCTAAAAAAAGAGAAGTCTTAGAGAAGCTATGATTACTATCTTCAAGTATGTGTCATATAGTGTAAAGATTAAGCTTGTTCTATTTTATCCCAGAGTCTGGAACTAAAAACAATGGATAGAAATTGTAGAGAGGAAGATTTCAAGTTAATGTCTTGGGAAGGAAAGGCCTTCAAGACGAGACTAGATGACATTTTCTTGAAGATGTTATGGAGTAGATTCTTAGTCAGGTACAGGTTGGAGCAAGATACTGGGCTAAGGACAGAAGCAAGATTCAAACCAAGAATCAAAGCAGTGTCCAAGAGTCAAGCTCTGAAGCCTAATAGTGGGCAAGTACTAGAGGATCAAGCTACACCAAGGGTTATATTAATTGGTCTTACTCAAGTATTCTTTGGTCTAATTCTTACTTTTATTCCCAACCATGCAAGCTGGCCCTAACTTCCAGCTTCTTTTGTCACTGAACTTGGACAGCTCCTGCTGCCATATTTTTTCAAAAGACTTTCTTGGGAGGGGGTAATTTTGTAGCAGTGGAATCTGTTTGTCAAATTCATCATATTCTTGTTTTATATATAGTTTGTTTATCTATTCCCATTTACTGAGCACTTATAACAAACAATTATGAATTTTTTGCATGAGTGACTTTTGTCTCAATAACCTCCTTGTAGGTAGTGTAACAGTTTAAAAAAATTAAGGTATACTGAGACACAAAGTTCGTGGCATGATCAATTTCTTAGTAAGATGAGAATTTGCCAATAAATAGGATTTCAGCTTCCCCAACAAAGTTAAGACCCTGATTGAGAGGAACAACTCTCTTATGGGCAAAAGGAAGAGCATCCAGAACAGAAAGCAGCATCATACATGGAAAACAGTATGACTGGTTACTAAGTCTGTAGCATCATAGGCAGGAGGGACCATATGATTAGCTGGAAATTGGGAATGAAGAGCTAGCAATAAGCCCTCTTTCTATTCTATAAGAAATGCTCACTGTTTGAGTCCACCTGCAAGAACAGGTTAGCAATAGTAGACTACCTCAGATAACAGGCCAGACCAAACTCCCTAATGTCCACCTGCATCCCTTAAGGATGACAGATTTCCTGAGGCAAGAAGATAACAGTTAATCGCAGAAGAACTGAACTTTTCACCTTAATTCAGAGACAATGAGGATTTATAGGAAAGCTGGATTTCCAAAATTAACTCTGAGACAAATAAAACATGACTTTGGCAGTTACAAAATGTCAGTCATGATACAGAATGGGATCAATAACAAAACAGAATCAATTTGATTTTCCCAATTTTCAGTAGAGTACCAGTAGTAGAATCTCTGGGACACGTGGTAAGGGAAATTTAGCAGCTTTTATTCCGTAATTCCAAATTGTTTTTGCTAGGACTCTTTAAGCAAAGACTAGATAGGCAATTGTCAGGGATCGTATAGAGGGCATTCCTGTATAGGTAGGGGTTAATCTAGATGACCTCTGAGGTGCCTTCCAACATGGAAAATCTATAATGTCATCCCAGTGCTTTTTCTGACTTGTACTTCTTAGATTAGTCATTTTCTGAGGCAAGTGTTATGAGGAGCGGAGAAGGACCAGGATAAAAGACCTGCATGCAAACCCAAGAGATAAATGATCCTATTTAGATGCAGAATGGACCTTAGAGATCATCTAGACCAACCCTCTCATTTTAAAATGACCTAGAGAAGGAAAGTGACTTGAATAAGGTCCCACCAGCAGTAAGAGTCAGAACCAGATCTGGAAGTCACATTTCTCTGACACAAAATCTACTCTCTGCTATGTAACACTGTAGTCCCTTGGGGTTGTGGGGGGGGGGGGGGGGGGGGGGGGGGGGGGAGGTTGGGGAATGAAAAGTCTGAATCCTGTAAGTGGAAAGAAAAGTAAAATAAAACTACCCAGTTATAGGTGAGTTATGAAAAGAAAATGAAGCTTTTAGCATCTCCATGAAATACAACTTTTAGAAAAAAAAGAGAAAATGTCTTTCCTCTGACTGTTGTTTAATAATACATTTCCATTAGTTACTGAGGGAAAAGTCAGTGAGAACCCCTGCATAGCCTACAGCACTTACTGACCAAAGCTGGCTTTTTTCCCCTTATTTATTTAACAGTCATATAAATTAGCCAAGGAGATAGGCCTCAAGAGAGGGCAATTACTGACCAATGAAAGTCTTGTACTTTTTGTTGGTTTAATAAAGAAAAAGATATATTGCCCATCAAGAGTGGCCTCCAGAGGGCTTGTTTACCGGCCATTTATTTCATTTTGTATTTTAAAAATGAGGAGCAGGAGCCATCTACAGAGATTCCAGAGAAAGTCACTTTCTACCTGAAAAAGCAATTCTTACAATTGTAAATGAATAAAAGTAAAAGAGGGCAGCCAGGTGACACAGTGGATAAAGCCCTGGGCTTGGATTCAGGCAGACCTGAATTCAAATGTGGGCTCAGACACTTATTAACTGCACCACCCTGGGCAAGTCACTTAACCCTGTTTGCCTCAGTTTCCTTATCTGTAAAATGAGCTGGAGAAGGATATGGCAAACCATTCCAGTATCTTTAACAAGAAAACCCAAATGGATCATAAAGAGTTGGACACAACTGAAACAACTGAACAACAACAAAAGTAAAAAAAGAGAGAGATAGAGCTCAATACGTAGCATGTCACCATGGGCTATATACATAAAAATAACCCAAGCAATAAAATATTACCTTATGTGAGAAGACATGTCAAGTCTTTGCAGGGGCTCTCAGCAGAAAGGAGGATTCCCTACCAATCAGGCATATGAGACTTACTACAACAATGGACAAGAGCACTGGATTTTATATCAGAGGATATTATGATCCTAAATCATGTTGCAAATCATAGGATTATAAATGTAAAGCTAGAAAGAATCTCACAAACCACTAAATCTCATCCCCTTATTTTACGGGTGAAGAAACTGAGACTCAGAAAAGGAAAATATAATTTGCCAAAGCCCATACTGGTAGTAAACATTAAAGCTGAGATTCAAACCATATCATCTAACACCAAATTCAATATTTTCCACTGTACACACTACTTCCAAAAGTAGGCCTCATGAATATGTATAAAAGAATCTCCTACAGAGTTGGTATCTTCTTTGTGAAGTTGAGACTATTCAGGACATCCCTGTTCCAAGTCTCTTTTGTTTCTCTTTCTTTTATTCCACTCTCAGAAGCCCAGCATGCTTGAGTAAATCTCTCAGGATAATTATAGTTGAAACAATAAAAAATGGGACTGCTGTTGCCCTGTGTAGAAAACAGTGGACAAACACTCATTTAAATTTTATATTGAAGGCATAAACAGAGGGAAGTAAAGAAAAACTATCAAGCAAGTCTTCCCATCTGGAGAAAAGAAGGAAGGGTCAATGTTTGATGTGGATGGTGTTGTTGATTGTGACAATGATGATAGTTGACATGAATACAAACATTTAACAAATACAAATCAAAATACTTTACATACATTATCTCATTTGAACTTCATAACAACCCCAGGAGGAAAATAATAGAAGCATTATTTATTCATTGTGCCCTCAAAAAAGCACTGAACTTGTCATCACCAGACCTAGTTCAATTCCCCACTCTACCACACTTACTACCTGTTTGAATTTAGGTGTCAGTTAATGTTTCTGGGTTTCATTCTCCTCATCTGTAAAATGAGAGTGTTGGACTTGATGACCCATCAGGTCTTTATCAGCTCTAGATCTGTGATCCCAGGATACCAGGGTTACAGATGGGAAAACTGAGGATCTAGTTGTTTGTCCTTCATTTTTGAAGAGGAACAGTTGCATCCTGGAGTGATGTCTTGACCTAGGAGTGAATTGGATTTAAGTGAAACAAAGTCCAGTGGCAAGACAAAAGTTAAGATAACTGGTGATGGGGGCAGCTAGAAGGTACAGTAAATAGAGCACCTATCCTGGAGTCAGAAGGATCTGAGTTCAAATCCAGCCTCAGACACTTGACACACTTATTAGCCATGTGACCTTGGGCAACTCACTTAACCCCAATTGCCCTGCCTTTCCCCTCCAAAAAAGATAACTGGTTATGGCCCAAGATGTAGTGAATGACCTTGGTGTTTTCAATGTCTTACTAAGCTCTAAGCACTCCACAATGCCTATTTCAGCCACTTTTATGGCTATTGGAACAAATTGTTTTCACCCACTCATTCCTCCAGGGGAAGTCTTCACAAACTTGGGGTAGACATTCCCCTAACTCACTGAAGAGTTTGAGGCCTGTTGGTTACACTCAACATGCTCCAGCCAATAAGACAGTCTTACCAGGGTATGGTCGCTATGCATGCTACAACTTTTTGAAGCCACAGATGAGAATTAGGTGAAAGGTGGACTCCATAGGTAGATAAGTAGCCTTGAAACAAGCTCAGCAAATCCTCACACAAAAGGTGCTAGTCCTTCCTGAATACCCCATACATCCCTCCTCACTTCTGTACCCTTCCCATACCCTATTTATCCTCTTTTCAGATGCTCATTGCCCACCTGGTCATTCATTTGAAAGGTATTTTTTAGGCACCCACTATGTGCAAAGCACTTGATAGGACCTGGGAACTGAAAAAGAAAAGCAAAACACCCCCTATCTTCTATCAAAAACTGTTCTTAAGATATAATAGCAGTCATTTAAACTTCAATGCAAACAAATTCAATCCAATTGTTGCTTCTCCTAGAAAGTTTTCATATGATTTCTACTCATGTAATATAGTATGAATACAGTTGTTCTCCTGTTAAAAAGAATCTGAAACATCAGGTGTCAGGTTCAGGGAAGAATATAGGAGTAGGGTGGATGGAAGACCTTCCCAGAACCCTAAAAATAACATGATGTAAAAAGCAGCCTGTGAATGAGATCAGCCCAGTATAAGGTACCATAACAAAGGCCATATTCATTTACTTATGGAAACTGACCAAAGAGGAGCAGAAACAAGATGAAAAAAGACATAGAATTACTAGAGGATGAGAAATAGAGCCCTTGTGTGTGCAAATAGTTTAGTCTTCCTCTAATACCCAGGATAATTCCATTAAACTTTTCATTCAAGGACATGAAAAACCAGGAGACAATTTAGAAAATTACAATACTAATTCAAGGCATTATAAAATAGAAGTTATGTATAAAGGTTAAAAGAATTGAGATTATTTATCTGGGAAAAGAGGTAACTAAATAATGGTCTCCAAATTCATGAATTAGCATAAAAATGGTGACCAGGTTTCTGTCTTCTTAAAGAAAAAGTGAGGCTATAGAAACTAGGGTTAAAAGTCTGATGGAAGTCCTAGATATTCAGAGACAGATGCAGAAATTCTGTGAACTGAGGAGCTGGAGTACAAAGGAGAAAAATGAAAGAAGTAGGTGGTTGTCTTACCCATCTCTTTGCCTGAAATTTGTTTTAAGGTCAGTCCAGGAAGAGCAGGAAAAGCCTTTCCTTTGGTGTGAGGGAACTTTGGCACCAATGAACTGGATATTCTATGCATTTAAAGAATGCATCAGTCTGGGGAAAAAATGTCCCACCCAGCTTCTTGTCAAATTGTCTTTCCTTCTCTCTCTGTCCTCTGATGAAATATATTAGTTGTGTTATTTTCTAGTTGTCTTGGTAAGAGTGAAGTTTTCTACTCTTATTGAGAGAGTAAGTGGTAGCAATGGAAAAAGAATGTTAATATTTTTAATTTGTGTAATTAAAATTCCTGACATAGGCTTCTGGAATGTGATACACACATGTATTGTGTATGTATATGTATGCATTGATACTAATATACTAAATATATATTATATATGATATGATGTATCAAAATATATAATATACAATATAAAGTCACGTGTTATATATTATATTTAATGTATATTAATATACTATAAATTTATACTAATAATATTTTATGGTATCAAGAAACTATGATATCAATGGACCAGAAAACCCCTTTATCAATAAAAATTATAAGTATGTAACTCAGTAGAAGAGTCTTATAAAATTATTGGAGACTCATAAAGGATACATGACATGCACAGGATGACACAGAGATTAAGCGTCAAAGTCAGGACTTAAATCTAGGTCTTCTTCATTCTATATACTGTAGTCTATCCACTATATCAAGCTTTTTGTGATTATAATGATGATAATGGCTCACATTGATAAAGTACATTATGATCTACAAAATCCTTTCCTCAAGAGTAACTGTGAGATATTTAAATATTAGCCCCATTTTTTGTAACAGAAACTGAGTCAGAAAATTTAAGGATTTGCCAAAGATTACACAACTAGTAAGTGCCAAATACTACAACCCAATCTAGTTCTTTATCTAATGCGGTTTCCATTATATCATGTTGCCTTTTCAAATGCTTGTGTTACAAATAATTTCAAATATAAGGTAATCCCATAGCACAAATACATATCAAGGATGGGATTATGGTGGCCCTCCTGCATAATTCCTAAACAATAGTGATCACTCTGGTGGGGATTTTGAGCCCAAAGAAATATGCAGGGCAAATTCAAATAATGTGAACACTTCAGGGGATTCATGATTCACTCTAATAAGGACATAGTTGTACAAACAAACAAAAATAGTGTTGCACTGGTATATCATTAAGTTTTTTGTTTTGCTTTTTTAACATTTAAAAATACTTCATTAAGGGGCAGCCAGGTGGTGCAGTGAGTAAGAACACTGGCCCCAGCATTGGGAGACCCGGGATTGGTTCTGGCCTCAGATACTTGGCACCCACACAAAATAACTAGCCATGTAACTTTGAGTAAGTTACTTAACCCCAATCACTTTAAAAAAAATAAAAATAAAAAAATAAAAATACTTCATTGTGCAACTCATTTTCAAGTGAGACTATTAGATAAACCAACTTGCCTTTAATCCAAAATATCATCTAAGTTTTATCTTCTTTTTATAGAAGATTTCAAATTGTTTTTCTATATTGCAAGTTCCATCTTATTAACAGAGAATCCCAGAATGAGAAGCATTATACAAGTACTCCACTAACAACATACACTTTTCAGAGCATATGTAATATTAATCAGTGGATTATTTTCTTTTCAGGAGCAGTATCACAGTCTTTTGTCATGTAGCATACATTAACAGAGCTTTCTTGCTATTTCAGCTCTAAAAATATTATATACCTAGAACAAATTTGACCATTTGAGTGTTTTGTGGTTATTTCCTAAGGCCACCATATTGCATCCTTGCTGCATTTTTACTTTGCAATTGCCTGGTATTCCTAAGATATTAACAGTATGCAGGATGCTTATGTGGGCTGCTAGCTGATGCAGTGATTAGAGTGCTGGACCTGAAGTCAGGAGGTCTTTTCTTCAAATCAGTTCAAAATTGATCCCAGGTGACAGGGGGGGAAGAGCCAAGATGGTGGCATAGAAGCAGGAAAACTCCCTGTGCTCCCCACATAACCACCTCAAATACCTATTAAAAAATGACTCTAAAAAACATAAGGGCTACAGAACCCACAAAGTGAAAAAAGAGAAACAAATCTCCCACTGAAGATAGCCCAGCAGACCTGCAAGAAGGGTCAGCCTCAGGTTTTAGCCTCAGGGAGGCCCAAGAAGCCCTGGCTAAAGGAACTTCACAAGAGTAGATCACAAGCAGTTGTGGTGGTTTCCAGAATTATCAAGCAATAAATGCCAAAGACAAAGTGAGAGGTTAGTGTAGATTTTGTGGGAAGATGGGGTCTGGGAGGGCAGTCCAGCCTCTACCCCTGGAGAGAGAAGCAGCTGAGGTGCAGTGGCCCCTGCCTCATGGCTGCTTCAGAGCTCCTGGCCTGCAGATAGTAGGGGGGCCAAGCAACCATTCTGAGGGGTAATTGCTCTTGCTTTAACCTGCTTGGATCTGAATTCCTGTCTAGGGTGAAGGTTCCTGGGTGTGTGACCAGGTGCCAGAGCCAGAGGAGGCTTCTGAGGGGGCACCCAACTAACAGCTTCAGCAGCTGAGAAAACCCCAGCGATTTGGGACAAAGCTCTCCTCTCTGGAAGCAGAGTTCTACTGTGGCAAAAAGCTCAAAAGTCAAGTACTTGAATGGCAACATGAGCAAGCAAAGGAAGCAAAGCAAGCACAGCAATGTGACTTTAGATTCCTATTTTGGGGACAAAAAGGATCAAAGCATGGAACAGGAGGAAGACATCAAAGTCAGAACTCCTGCACCAAAAGCTTCCAAGAAAAATATGAATTGGTTACAGGTCATAGAGGAGCTTAAGAAGGATTTTGAAAACCAAATAAGAGAAGTGAGGGAAAAATTGGGAAAAGAAATGAGAATTATGCAAGAAAATCATGAAAAGAGATTCAACAACCTGACTGAAGAAAATAACACCTTAAAAAATAGACTAACTCAAATGGCAAAAGAGGCTCAAAAAGCCAATGAGGAGAAGAATGCCTTAAAAAGCCAACTGGCCAGATGGAGTAAGAATCTCAAAAGCTCACTGAAGAGAATAATTCTTTCAGAATTAGATTGGAGCAAATGGAAGCTAGTGACTTTATGAGAAATCAGGATACTATTAAACAGATCCAAACAAATGAAAAATAGAAGGCAAGGTGAAATATCTCATTGGAAAAACCACTGACCTGAAAAATAGATCCAGGAGAGACAATTTTTAAATTATTGGAGGAAAATTCAATGTAAAATTATTTAGAGCTGTCAAATCCAGCTCTAAACACTATTTTTATGACCCTGAGCAAGTCTCTTAACCTTACTTAGTCTCAGTTTCCTCATCTGTGAAATGGGAATGTTGTATCAAATTAAATGACATTTGTAAAGTACTTTGCTAACATTAAAGTGCTGCATAAATGCTAGCTATTACTAATAAGTTACCTATTTAACATTTAAAGCCCTTCAAAAAATGGTTTTGGTCTGTTTTTCCAGACCAATTTCATATAATTTTTTTCACACTGTATACATTATAGCCAAACTGATCTATTTGAGTTCTATTTATGTAAGAGCATATCTTCTGTCCCCATACCTTTGCATAAGTTGTCCACTGTGTCTAAAGTTCTCTTGCTCCTTACCTCTATCACAGATTTTTATTTGTGTCTCCCACACTTGGTACAGAGGAAGTGATTACTAATATACTTGCATGTTGACTGATACTGCTATGATTTCTATGCTACATTCTTCCCATCACAAGCCCCACTATCCTTCTTACTTTCCTATAGAGAGCAATATCCTCTTTGTGTCAATTGCATAAAACCTTGAAACATTGTAAAAGCTACTAAATGAGAACCATAATCACTTGAAACAATTTTAATTTAGCTCTCCGCATTGTAAAAAATGTATGAAAATGCTACTTGTACAGAACATGACTATTCCATAGAGTTGGGTCATCATAACATATATATTCAACAGACACTGTGGGCAGACAGTAAACTGAGCCCAAAATTGATCAAATGAAGCTAGATTGTCTTTAGGAAATTATGTAATACTTTTAATTACCCCAAAGTTCTACTTGAAACATATATCCATCTTTTTAACATCACTATTCTCCCATTGATACTATCTGTCTATGAGTCATAACATACCACAGTCTCTGAAGAATTAGAGTTTCAGGTCACCAAAAACACAATGAAGAAGGATGTTGTGTACTTACATAGCCTACAACATATTATTAACAAAGGACTGGACTGGAAAATCACTGTAAAAGTGTCATAAGAAGCATCTAGTAGAAGTGGATAGAGAATTTTCCTGAGTCAGGAAATCCATTGTTCAAGTCACTTCTCTGACATATACTGACCCTGGGCAAGTCACCTAACTTTTCAGTCTCTTTGGCAACTTTCTAGGATTACAAAACAGATATCATCGGTTTTGATAGAGTTTCTTTGCTGTTAAATTTGTATTTGTGTGCGTGTATGTGTATGTGCATGCATGTGCCAATGAAACCACAGGTCTTGGTATTAGAGAAGTTATTGACAGAAGAAATGTATGGCTAGAAAAGGAGGTAGGTTGGCCAAGTAGAGAAAGGGTTGCATGACAAATGATAGTGTTCGTAAAGACTTCATATCTATGCAATGTTATATTATCTACAGAAAGGCCTCAAGCTTATTGTGTGGACCCCCAAGGAAGAATTTATAGAAATACAAGAATAGTAGTCACACAGATAAGGAGGCTGTGAGGAGTTTCAATCTCCACTGTAGTGTCCACACCGATTAGACTACAGATCCATCAAAATATTACTGGGGTTTTGTTGTGTGATTTGTTCTCTAAAGGTGGATTTTTGTTATAGTGTTTGCTCTCTACTATATGTTATGCTAAATGATTAAACATTTCTAAAGAATGAATTGCTAATCAATACGATGATGAGAATTGTTTATTCAGTTGCCACATAGAACATAATTTTCTTCCTATTTTTTAAAATGAATGCTAACATATAAATCTTGCAAGAAGACACATCATTCCAATTCACACTTTAACAAACCAATATGAAATATAAATTCCTGGAACAAATATATTACCCTGCTAAAGATTTAGTCTTATTTCATCAATATTTGTTTTATAATAGATAATAAATGTCACTGAAGTCCAATAATGCTAAAATTATTCATTAAGCATTACTGATTTTTTTTTGTTAAATGTCCTCATGTGATCTAAATAGCTTTTGTTCTTGCTTCTATATTCTTTTGATATGGTTCAAAGAGAAAATAGCATTATAGAATCAGATACTATTATTCTGATATATACTATATATATATCAGATACTATATATATATATATACAAATACTATACAGTATTATATTCTATAATACTGAAACTAGAAGGGACCTTAGAGATAACCTAGTCTAACCCCCTCATTTTACAGCTTTTACAAATGTCCAGAGAAGTCAAATATCTTATTAAGAGTCACACAGCAAGTGACTAGTGGAGCTCAGACTTGAACTCATGTCTTCTGATCCACCACTGATGTGCTTTGTACTGTGTCTTTGTGGTACATATCCATACATACATACATACATATATGTATATATATACATATACACATGTTTTTCTTATATTTAGTTGTCTTGCAGTGCTTTCTCCATTATTTAAAAAGAATGATTAATATTACCTCCATATGTCCAACATTAAAATCAGTCTTCTCAGCTGTATTTTTTAATGATAGGACTGTATTCCTCTTAAGGAAACATTTCACAAAAATATTTCTTCCAAACTTATGTACCAGTCATTGGTGATTTGCTATCATGAGATGTCCTAATGGAGAAGGGAGTTTAGGTCTTCTGGGGATGCCAGCCTTCATTTAATAACCCTTGGGTTAAATTCACTACTTTCTGCACTACATATGTTAGTTTATTCCCTGCCCAAATATAACAGTTTCTATGATAGCTTCTTACTAAACAGATGGTACAACCTTACATTACATGCATATTAAAGACAATGAGAGAGGGAAAGCACAGGATTGACTTAGTATTAACAGGGGATAATCACAAAAGAATTGCCTAAGGTGTATCTAAAGTTTCACAATGAGGGAGACATTTAAGAGTCATCCAGAGGAATGCCAGAGATGCTACAGATGGTGTGTGGCCATGTGCCAAGCTGGACACAAGTACTCCAGAGGGGTCACAGGATAGCAGGCCCTGGGGAAAAAAACTACTGAAATGGCATCTGACCTCAGGATCCCAAGTGAGTAGCCAGGTGAATCACTGGATCACAGCTGTCAATGCCATACCTACATGGTTTGAGATGCACAATTATCACTTTTTACACAGTGATAACAAGGTGACTACTAACTTAAGACTCTGACACAAAGAATTCTTGTTATAAAGGCAATTGAGGGCATTATTCTAGCCTTCCTGTGAAAGCAATGAGGTTTGATGAAGAAGAAGTTGCAATTTCAGAACATACTAGCAGTTGTAGTGAAATCCCATTCAGATTTTTCAAGAATGGAGCCTAGTTGCACCATCTGGTGGCTCTTAGAGATGTGACACTCCAAGTACAGGCAAACCTTTGAGATATTGTGGGTTCAGTCACAGACCACCACAATAAAGCAAATATCACAGTAAAGGGAGTAACCAGAATTTTTTTGTTTCCCCAAAATTATGAAAGTTATGCTATATTTAATATATTAAGTGTGCAAACATATTAAGGCTAAAAGATGTACATTGATTTTAAAATATTTTTGTTGGAAAATAATAACATTTAAGCCTTCAGTGAATCATAATCTTTTTGACAGTGAGGAGTTTTGCTCTGGATGTTGATGGCTGCTGATGAATCAGGAGGGTGATTGATGACAGTTGGAGTGGCGATGACAATTTCTTAAAATGAGACAGCAATGAAGTTTGGTATATTGATTCTTTCATTTCACTTGAACACTTAGAAGCCATTGCAGGGTTATTAATTGGCCTAATTTTGTTATTGCTGTTCCTCAGGGAAAAGGAGAGGGAGAGAAATGGAGAATAGTTGGTCAGTGGAGCAGTCAGAACATATACAACATTTATCATTCACCTTTTTATTTGGGTGTAATTAGTGCCCCCCCAATTATAATAGTAACATCAAAGATCACTGATCTCAGATCACCATAACAAAGGTAATAATAATGAAAAAGTTTAAGATATTGCAAGATTTACCAAGATGTGACACAGCAACACAATCTGAACACATACTGTTGGAAAAAATGGCATTGATAGACTTGCTGAATGCAAGATTGCCACAAAATTTTGATTTGTTTTTTAAAAATGCAATATCTGTGAAGAACAATAAAACAAAGTGAAATAAAAGGAGGTGTGCCTGTAGCTATTCCCCATAAGTTTTTTAAAAGATACCTCATAACTAGTCTCGCATATGTGACTCCACTGTGACTCTACTGGCTCTTTGTAAGCCCTCAAGGAGGGTCATGTGCTGACTAATGTGGAAATACATTTAATACAATTGTACATGTATAGCTTATATCAAATCACTTTCCATTTTGGGGAGGGGAGAAGGGAAGTAGGGAGGGAGAAAAACAATTTGGAACACAAGATCTTATAAAAGTGAATATTGAAAACTATGTTTACATGTAATTGGAAAAAATAAAATACTATTAAGTAGGGGAAAAAACATAGTTTAAATACTGAAACTATAAAACTTTCATTCAACATAAAAAAAGGAGTGTGCCAGGCAAGCCAAACTAGCACCACCACCTGACCACCATCTCTCTTCAGGCTCTGAACGAGATAGACAATGATCCTGAACCTGAGACTTGAAATTAGCAGTGTCTGCCCCACAGCTACTAGACCTATTTCAATTCCAGTCTCACTGAAATCTTTGTGGTGAATGCCCCCAACTTCCTCATCACCACCATCAATCAACAAGTGCAGACTAACTGCCATGGACAGGCAGATGGGCAAAGAGCCTTAAATGTAGTGGCATGGCACTCTAAATCACTGCTCCTGCTTCCAGCCTAGCCCTCACAGTCACAATCTGAGGAGGCAATCCCTGTGAAGAAGAGGCCAATAGGGGCAGAGACAAGATGGCAGAGTAGAAACAGGACTGCCACGTGGCAGCTGCTTCCACCTCCTCCAATATAATAAGAAATAAAGAATGACTCTAAACAAACTTTAGAGCTACTGAACCCACAAAGTAACAGAGAGAAACTAACCACCAACTGAAGACAGCCTGGCAGGCTGGCAGAAAAGGGCCAGTGCAGCACTCTGGGAACCAAGCCCAGCCCCCACATGAACCCCAGGTTTTAGCCTCAGGGAGGCTTGACCAGCCCCACGTGGAGGAACATTGAGGGATCACCAGCAGCTGTGGTGGTTTCCAGAATTATCAACCCATAAATTTCAGAGACAAAGTGAGAGGTTAGTGGACTTTGGGAACAGGGGGTCAGGGAGTGTGACCCAGCCTCTGCCCCTGGAGGGAGAAGTGGCTGAGGTGCCATGGCTGTGGCATGGCTGCTTCAGAGCTCCTGGCCTGCAGATTGTAGAGAGACCAAGTGACCAGTCTGAGGGTAATCGTGCATGCTTTAACCTGCTTGGATCTGGACTGCTGTCCAGGGTGTGTAACCAGTATGCCAAAGCATGTGGGTGCTTCATAGAGGGCAGCCAACTAATAGTTCTAGCAGCTGAGAAAACCCCAGCATATTGGGACAAAGCTCCCTTCTCTAAAAGCACAGTTCTACTGTGGCAAAAAGCTAGTAATTGAATGGCAACATGAGCAAACAAAAGAAGCAAAGCAAGCACAGCAGTCTGACATTAGATTCCTATTTTGGTTACATAAAGGATCAAAGCATGGAATAGGAGGAAGACATCAAAGTCAGAACTCCTGCACCAAAGCTTCCCAGAAAAATGAACTGATTGCAGGTCATAGGGGAGCTTAAGAAGGATTTTGAAAACCAAATAAGAGAAGTAGAAGAAAAATTGAGAAGAGAGATGAGAATGATGCAAAAAAATCATGAAAAGAGAGTCAACAGCCTGACTGAAGAAAATAACACCTTAAAAAATAGACTAACTCAAATGGCAAAAGAAGCTCAAAAAGGCAATGAGGAGAAGAATGCCTCAAAAAGCCAAATTTGCTAGATGGAAAAAGAATAACAAAAGCTCACTGAAGAGAATAACTCTAATTAGAATTAGATTGGAGCAAATGGAAGCTAGTGACTTTATGAGAAATCAAGATACTACTAAACAGATCCAAACAAATGAAAAAAATAGAAGGCAATATGAAATATCTCATTGGAAAAAAACCACTGACCTGGAAAATAGATCCAGGAGAGACAATTTAAAAATTATTGGACTACCTGAAAGACATGATCAAAAAAAGAACCTAGAAATAATTCTTCAAGAAATTCTCAAGGAAAATCGCCCTGATGTCGTAGAACCAGAGGTCAAAATAGAGGTTGAAAGAATCCACCAATCACCTCTTAGAAAATATCCCAAAAAGAAAACTCCTAGGAATATTATAGCCAGGTTCCAGAGTTTCTAGACCAAGGAGAAAATAGTACAAGCAGCCAGGAAGAAACAATTTGAATATTGTGGAAACACAATCAGGATAACATAGGATCTGGCAGCTTCTACACTGAGGGACTGAAAGGCTTGGAATATGATGTTCTGGAGGTCAAAGGAGTTGGGATTAAAACTAAGAATCACCTACCGAGCAAGACTGAGTATCATGTTTCAGGGGAAAATATTGTCATTCAATGGAATAAAGGACTTTCAAGCATTCTTGCTTGAAGAACTAAATAGAAAATTTGACAGTCAGATACAAGAAGCAAGAGAAGAATGAGAAGGTAAACAGGGAAAAGAAATCATAAGGAACTTATCAAATTTTTACTATTTACATTCCTACATGGAAAAACAATAATTGTAACTTATGAAACTTTTCTCAGTATGAGACCAGTTGAAGGGAATATAAATATATATATATATGTATATATGCATATACATACATATATGTGTCTATATAAGAGGGTTTATGAGCGTATGAATATGTATGTGAGTGTGTGTATATATGTATACATAGGTATACAGAGACAGAGGGCACAGGACCAACTGAATAGGAAGGGATGATAATTAAAAGGTGTAATTGAGAGGTGAGAGAGGAATATAATGAGAGGAGATGTGGTGAGACAGAATGGAGTAAAAAAAAAAAGAGAAAAGGGGCCAATAATCTCCACTAAATTCCCACCAGCTGCCACCCACAGGGCAGACACACCAACCTAGATGAAGCAAGACACCTTGAGGGAGAAACAGGAGGCAATATATGCCAGACAAGTAAAATCACTACCACCACCACCTTCCCTTAGACTTTGATGGAGACAGCTCAGGATTCTGAACTTAAATGCCTTGGTAATCACATCGCTTCTAGCCCAATGGCCTCAGTCATCATCTCATGAAGCAACCCCTCTGGAGATGCAACCTGGCAACTTCTTGGGCAGGGGCTACAACCACAGCTACTAAAGAGTCAGGGGAAAAAAAGTGCTTTCCACCAAAGTTCTTGGCACTCTCAAATGGTTCAACATCAGAAACCAATGATTTCATCAGTGAGAGAGGTATTAACATCTATTTTACCACTCAAACCTCAGGACCATGAGATCTTTCCATCTTACCTGTAGCTGAAGTGTTTCCTATGTTATTTCTCTCATTAGAATGTGAGCACCTTGGGTGCAGGGACTGTTTTACTTTTTCTATTTGTATTCTCAGTATTTAGTTCAGTGCTTTCTAAGTGCATAATAGTTGTTATTGTTGTTCAGTCATCTCAGGTGTGATAAACTCTGCATGACCCCATTTGGGGTTTTCTTGACAAAGATAGTGGAGTGGTTTACAATTTCCTTCTCCAGATCATTTTGCAGAAGAGGAATTGAGGCTAACATGTTAAGTGACTTGCCCCAGATAAAACAGGTAATAAGTATTTGAGGTTGGATTTGAACTCAGGTCACCCTGACTCCAGGGTCAATACTCTATCTACCATACCAGCTAGCTGCCTCCACCAAAAAACAAACAACAACAACAAAAAAAAAAAAACAGATGACAGAGAACCATCTGGAGGAAAAGAGAGACTTTAGTTGTTGTTCAGTTGTGTCTGACTCTTTAAGTGCCATTTGGGATTTTCTTGGCAAAAATACTGGAGAGGTTTGCCATTTCCTTCTCCAGCTCATTTTACAGATGAGGAAACTGAGGTAAACAGGGTTAAATAATTTGACCAGGGTCACACAGCTATAAGTGTCTGAGGCTAGATTTGAACTCAATAAGTGGAGTCTTCCTGACTCCAGGTCCAGCACTCTATCCACTGAGCCACCCAGCTGCCCTAAGTGCATAATAAGTACTTAATAAATGTTTTTGTTTATTTGTTCATTGAAACCAGTGTTCTAGTTATAACTTTTTTCTACCACATTCTATAGGGTTAAAGTCTCAAGGCAACATGGAAACCAAGGCCTTGATCTATACATCTCATAAAATTTTTATTGTCCATATCAGCTTCAAAAAAATTGAGGCAAGCAGCCAGCACACTGTTATTCAATCCAATTTCCTTAACAGAGCTTTTTCTGACTCCACTGTTCCTCCCACCATGACTGAGTCCTTACAGATGTCCCCCTCACAAACCTTCTAATCCTTCACCAATTTGTATTATTTGTATAATAAGGGTCAGAATGGATGTGGCCCTGAAGTTGGGACATGATGTTTCTGAATGACTGCCACTTAGTAGGATACTTCCATGATCCCAGTTGTTGTCCGGGTATAAGAGACAGAGGTGGCAAGCATATGGGATGGCAAAGTTAAATTGGAGGAGAAGAAAGAATA
This sequence comes from Petaurus breviceps papuanus, assembly GCF_028583685.1. Taxonomy (NCBI): domain Eukaryota; kingdom Metazoa; phylum Chordata; class Mammalia; order Diprotodontia; family Petauridae; genus Petaurus; species Petaurus breviceps. Next base: position 27,164,389 of record NW_027185903.1, read on the forward strand.
AAATGAAAAGTAAATTACTGTCAGCGTGGTGAAAGATCACTAAACTTAAGTCAGGAAGGCTTGAGTTCAAATCATGCCTCAACCCTTTACCAGCTAGCTATCTGGCCCTGGGCAAATTATGTACCTTCTTTCCACCTCAGTTTCCTTTACAGTAAAATGGGGATAAAAGCACCTACCTCAAAGAGTTGTAAGGCTCAAATGATGCTATATGTATAGTGCTTCGCAAACCTTAAAGCACTGTGTAAATGCTAATTTTTGTATTTAAGGACACTCAAGGTCTCACTAAAAAACTTTGGATTAATTGTGTGATATGGGAGACACTGGCAAAGGCTCACCCATTATGGCATGCCATATCAAATGAGGTGCTGTGTTCTATAAGTGAAGTAGAACTGCAGTAGCTCAAGAGAAATGTGAGAAGTGCAAGCTTAGGGATATCTCTACTCCAGATGTTCCTGTGGACTATTTGTGCCAGACCTATGGGGCTTGTATTGGTCTGATTGGTCACATTTGGACATACTGTACCTTGACCCCAACAGAGTGATGTCATTTTGGTCTTCTTTGAGAACAAAGGACAACAATCAACCAACCAGTCGATTATTAATGGCCCCATGGTAGTAGGAGATTCTCACTGGCCATGCCTTATTTTAGGCAGAGGCTTGTAGACATTAAGTTCCTATTTTTTCACTCTCCTGGACTCCAGCTACGTGCCCCCCCCCCAGCCCCCAGGCATTAGGCCTTCTTTGTGTGAAAGTTCCAGGGGTGAATATTTGCCCTTCTTAACTAGGAAAGCCTTAGCTATGGGAATACTGAGAAAAACTGGAGTTGTTGGAACAATGGAGGAAGATGTGGAAAGGTCAACCCTGATCACTGAAATGTCTGCAATCACCCCCATGCTTTGAGCAAGTGAGATGCTCTCCCACCCCTCCAGTTTATGGAGACAGAATGTTGACATTTAGCAAGTGAACTTCTTGATTGCTTCTCTTACAAATCTGGTGTTGCATGGGAGAGAGCAGAGAGGTGCTTCTTCCTAAGCAAATCCTGTGAGATTTGCTGAAGTTTCTGCTACTCTAACTCTTCATAATAATATTACTATTCTAGCACTCATTAAGTTGCTTTACCTTTGATTGTATTTTGAGGTCTAAGTGAAAGGAAGCATAATGTAATGGACAGAGTTCTAGACTTGGAGTAAGGAAGACCTTGGTTTGAATACTGCCTGCAGACTATAGCTAGCCATGTGTCCCTAGGCAAGTCCCTTAATCTCACTAATGTTCAATTTCCTCATATGTATAATGAAGGAGATTGACTTGTGGTTTTCTAAGGATCCTCCCAGCACTAATACTGTGTGTAATAATACTATTATTCTATTAGTATGGGCTTGGAGCACAGCATCCCCAGGTTCAGATCTTGTATCTGATACACCTCCACTAAGCGCTCTTGGGCAAGTCATTTAACTTCCCTCAATTGTCTCTTCTGTAAAATGAAAATAATAATACCCGGAGTCTATTTCACAGGGCTTTGTAAGGTCTAAAAGAAATAGCAAATTTTAAGTGAAATTCTCAAAAACAATTGTGAAATTTAAAATAAATACAAATTTAATACCCTTCCCCTCCCCCCTGGCTTTTGTCCATCCATCCTCAAGTTTTAATGGTAAGACCATAGGAAAGATGGAATTTTTTCAAAAGAAAAGTCTCTTTCCTGTATTACTTGAACATCTTTCATTACACATTTTATCAGATTCTTGGAGAAAGGGATCCATTCCTCAAAGCTGTGTGTTGCATAGACCATCCTAGCTTGAGATTAAATACAAGCAAAATGAATTTGCTCATATAATTTTTAAATGCTTATCCAGCCAACCTTTCATTTTTAAACCTCAAGTTAACCATGATTACACTGTGGCTACATGGTACATGACTACAAAGTAATGAAAATTTTAATATAACAATAAAGACAACAGCAATGATAATTAACACATATAGCACCTACTATGTGTCAGGCACCATTCCAAATTCTTTACAAATATTATCTCATTTGATTCTCACCACATAGCTTTTGTCACCCTTATCCATAGTATGATTTATGTAAAACTCTACCTACCTATGAGGTTAGGTGCTATTTTTATCCCCATTTTACAGTTGAAGAAACTGAGACAAAGCAAGATTAAGTGATTTGCCCAGGGTTACATATTTAGTGAATGTCTGAGGTCCGATCTGCACTCAGGCCTTCCTGACTCCAGACCTAGCTCTCTATACATAAAATTATAATGGAGCAAAAGTTTCAATGTATCTGTGTATTTGTGCTCTAATCAGTGTGGGTACTTACTCCATTAGGGAAGGTTGCAACCCCACAGTGAAACAAAGTAGAAGTTAGGATACAAATTAACATGTCTCCTTTAAAGCAATATCTGTGACAGGCTGTAAACTTATGGGAGCGATGCTGTGATGGCTTGAAACACTTTGGGGACTTCTCTTTTGGAAGTCCCTTTGGAGCCAATTTATGAAAAACACAAGAAAATTATTCTCATCCCTCTGTAGTCACACTTCATTTTAGACTTTAAGTAACTTTATCCAGCTTGCTCACCTACCTCATTCACCAGCCCTGATCCTAAAACTCTTTGGCGTGCTTTCAAAATCAAATCCACTTTCCAAAGATGCATATTTCTTGCTCCTGGGAATATGCACAAGGATGTGTCAGGTTTAGATTCTGAAGTTCAATTCCCAAACTTTTTTGAAACAATAGAAGCATCACTGGAATCATGATAACAGCCTCTTCAAATGACTATTCTGAAAGAAATAACATTTATTTAGATATATTCTCTGAACAGTTCATTAAGAACCAGCCAGACCCATTATTTTCTACATTATGGTTAGATTGTGTTTTGCACGCTAGAGATGACAGATGACAAATATATCAGTGAGTGCCTATCTACCTGTCTATTATATTCTGGTTAAGATTGTAGTATCATAACGATGTGGCTAGGCCGGATTTAGATAAGGGGAATCCATTAATCCTTAGGATTTCAGAGGCCCCCTTGGTTAACTAACACACAAACACACATAGATTCACACACACACACACACACAAACACACACCCCTCCCTCCTCCAAGCCATGGGTTTTGCATACATCATACTATGGATGAGGATGACAAAAGCTATTGGGCATGCCCAAATATTCTAATAGATCTGTGATCTTGATGATTTGAGTACTTCTCCCATTGATTTAAAATGTAACCCATTCATTCATGCCTTCCTATCCTGAGTCAGTCTTGTGCCTATCTTCTCATAAGTTATCCACTAGGGGTCTGTGCAACAGGATACAAGCCTTCATCACTTTCTCCTGACAACAAAAGGGTATCAGTAGAGCACTCTGGCTGCCCAGATGTAATCACTCAGCATCACTGCTTTCCCCATCCATCTTCTCTCCTCATCTAACAATACCCTGATGGAATCTTTTGCTCCAGAGATTATTCAGTGTTTCTTATTGATTATGTATTTATTGAAGCTTTCTCATACCCACCATATGTTTCTTATTGCTTTTCATAGGGTATTTATTTTTAATTTTTTGCAGACTTATATTTAATGCCTCAAATACAATAATACTGGTCTACTGTTGATATTAAGAAGATGGATCATTGATTGGCGAATAGCTAAGGAAATTTTGTTACACCAAGATAATGGTTTGTTACTGTTCTGTACCAGAGATATCAAAAATGTAGTCACATTCATAGCACCTGCAGCACTTTAAGTACAAACAATATTACAATGTAATTGAGAACTATAGCAATAAAACAAGAAGAAATCAAAAGAATTAGAATGGGTTATAAGGAAATAAAACTATCACTCTTTGTAGATGATATGATGGTATACTTACAGAATCCTGGAGAATCAACTAAAAACCTAGTTGAAATAGTTAATAACTTCAGCGAAATTGCAGGATATAAAATAAATCCACATAACTCATCAGCAGTTCCTTATATTACCAATAAAATACAGCAGCAAGAGATACCAAGAGGAATTCGTTTTAAAATAACTGCAGACAATGTAAAATACTTGGAAGTCTACCTGCCAATACAAACTCAGGAACTATATGAACATAATTACAAAACACTTTTTACCCAAATAAAATCAGATCTAAACAATTATAAAAATATCAATTGCTCATGGCTAGGTCAAGCCAATGTAGTAAAAAGGACAATTCTACCTAAATTGCTTCAGACATTTACTAGCTATGTGACCTTGGGCAAGTCATTTAAACCTGTTTGCCTCAGTTCTTGATCTGTAAAATTAGCCAGAGAAGTAAATAGAAAACCACTCTACTATCTTTGCCCAGAAAGCCCCAAAGGGATTCACAAAGATTGGATACAACTGAAACAATAACTTAATTTATTTATTCAGTGCCGTAGTAATAAAATTACCAAAAAAAAAATATAGACCTAGAAAAAATCATAGCAAAATTCATTTGGGTAAACAGAAGGTCAAGAATATCAAGGAAACCAATTTTTTTTAATGTGAAAGAAAGTGGCCTAACAGTTCCAGATCTCAAAGTGTATTATAAAGGGGTAATCATCAGAACAATCTAACATTGGCTAAGAAATAGTGTGGTGGATCAGTGGAATATATAAGCTTATATGGTAGATTACTGTACACAGCAATAAATGACCGTAGAAATCTAATGTTTGACAAACCCAAAGATCCATGTTTTGGGGACAAGAAATCACTATTTGACAAAAATTCCTGGTAAAACTGGAAAGTAGTTTGACAGAAACTAGTGTCAATGACTGGAGTTCAGTCTAAGAAAGACAAACATTAATTAGGCTGTATATGTATGTATTTCTTTCAAAGTGAGTGGATATGCATATAAATGCATGGGAGCTACAGTTGTGAACTGAGCTCACTTTGGGGTTAGTCTGCACAGATATAAAATAATGAAACAAGGAAAACCACCCTGATTCAGGATGTCTGGCCTTCTGTCAGCTAAGACTACAATTCCCAATAAGCAAGGAAGTGCCCCTGATTCAGGATATGTCTTCTTTTTTAGCCAAAATTACAGTTTCCATAAAGCAAAGGAACTGCCCCTGACAAAAGATGTCTGTGCAAGCTCCATCTGGTCTTGTGGTTGCTGACATAGCAGGAGGATTTTTGAGTTCCCTCAGAGAGCATCACAAAGCATTATTGGTATGTCTGTCTAGGATTCAAATCATTCTCTCTGATTGACTGGTCTAGGTTTTCGGCCTTCTTCAGGTGATGAGGTGCTTAAGCAGACCAACATTTACACCATATACTGAAATGAAGTTAATAGGTATGTGATTTAGACATAAAGGGTGGTATTATAAGGAAAGTAGTCAAGTAGGGAACATTTTACCTGTCAGATTTATGGATAAGAAGAGACTTTATGACCAAAGAAGAGATAGAAAGCATTATGGGATCTAAAATGTATAACTTTGATTACATCGAATTAAAAAGGGTTTAAACAAAACCAATGTAGCCAATATTAAAAGGAAAGCAGAAAACTGGGGGCAATGTTTACAGCAAGTTTCTCTGATGAAGGCCTCATTTCTCAAATATTATGGAGAACTGAGTGAAATTTAGAAGAATGCAAGTCATTCACCAGTTGATAAATGGTCAAAGAATATGAACAGGGAGTTGTCAGAAAAAAATAATCTATAGTAAAAATAAAACTATCTATAGTTAAATGAAAAAAATGCTCTAAGTCACTATTGATTAAAGAAATGCAAGTTAAACCCACTCTGAGGTACCACTGCACACTGTCAGATTGGCTAATATGATAGAAAAAGACAGTGACAAATATTGGAGGAAATGTAGAAAAATTGGGACATTAATGCACCATTGGTGAAGTTGTGAACTAATCTAACCATTCTGGAGAGCAATTTAAAAATTATGTCCAAAGGTGTATAAAACTGTGCATATCCTTTCATCCCAAAATACCACTACTAGGTCTATGCTCCAAAGAGATCAAAGAAAAAGGAAAAATACTTATGTGTACAAAAATATTTAGAGCATCTTTTTGTGGTGGCAAAGAATTAGAAATTGAGGGGGTACCCAGCCACTGGGGATGACTGAACAAGTTGTGGTATATGATTAAGAGGTAATGCTATAGTGCTATAAGAAATGACAGGCAAGATGGTTTCAGAAAATCCTAGGAACACTTACATGAACTGATTTAAAGTGAAATAAACAGAACCAGGAGAATAGTGTACATAGTAACAGCAATATTGTACAATAATCAAGTGTGAATGACTTAGATATTCTCAGCAATACAATGATCTAAAACAATTCTGAAAGACTTATGATGAAAAATACTATCTACCTCCAGAGAAAGAAATGATGGCATATAAATGCAGATTGAAGCATGCTTGCTTTGTACTTTCTTTATTACTCTTGGGGTTTTTTGGCTTGTGTTTTCTTTTGCAACATGGCTAACATGAAAATGTTTTTCATGACTATGAAAAATGTAATTGGGAAATATTTAACAAAATAAAATACAAATACAAGAGGACATTGATAATGTTAATATATGGTTTTCTATTTGCAACTAGCAGAGATCCTTATGTAAGGTTTAGTGGCCCTGTTTCTATTTGAGTTTCATACCACTGCTGTAAGAAATTGTGAATATGAGGAATATTGCCTGAGAAAAATGATGATAGGCAGAAATTTGCCAGGATACCACATTGGAGAGAGATGTCCAACCTATGACTGTACCTCTAAGAATCAGACTACAATTCAGATCTTTCCATCACACTTCCAGAAACTTCTTCATCCTAGAAACTCACTTCAACATTGGAACTCATACTTCAGAAGTAATTTCTGCCCTTGCATCTCCTCCCTCTGATTAGACAACTACTCCTAGAATCTCCATTTAAAGTGGGTGCCCAGGCCAACAATCTCTTCTTTTCCCACTAGGCCATATTCCTTCAATCTGAACTCTATCATGCTGGGTATTGTCATCCCTACACTCCCCAATATTTCAGCCCCAGGATCAAATGAGATAACATTTGTAAAGTATATAACACAATACTTTGCACATAGAGATACTTAATAAATGCTTGCCCTTCCCACACATATAGTAAGCCATGAATTAAATCCATGTTGTCTAATACAGAGAAACATGAAAAGATTTTCATGAACTAATGCAAAACAAAGTATGCCAGAAAAGCAAAAACAATATATGCAACAACTGCAGCAAAACAATTGGAACTGAGTGCTTTGAAATTATCATAACCACACTTAACTCCCAAGATGAGACATGAGAAAGTACTTGCCCTCACTTCTCTGCAGAGGTGGGGGACTTTGGATGCAGAACAGTACATGAGCATTGGATTTTTCTGATATGTTAGTTCTGCTCATTTTTTCTCCTTTTTCTTTTTTTTCGTTCTTCATTATAAGGAATGGCTCTCTGGGAGAGAAAAAAGAGCAGATACATTGGGAAATGCCAATGTTATAGAAACAAATTACATAAAAATATTTTTTCAAAAATAAAATAAAAATTTGGGCCTCTTTTGCAGCCAAGTTTTGGGGTCATTAAAGAAGTTTTATGATTCTCTAGAGGCACTTCTGAAATGGGTGTATACTTCCAAGGGCTTAGCTTAAGCTTGTGAACTAGCCGTGAAGAGAATGACATAGCAAAAGTCTCATAAAAGGAGCAATGAGAACTCAGGACCAGGGGAACTCATACTTTGTTTAAGGAATTCATACTTTGTTAAGGTGATACAAGAGTGACGACCTAATTCTTTCTGAGAAAGAAAAACTATTTGATTCCTCCTGGGGTGTGTCTGAGTCTTTGTGCTACATAAAGAATTGTTGTTTTTTTTTTTTAACAAGTAGAACACTGAAACATAATGGTTTGCCTCCAGAGTTAGTGGTTACCTTCTTAATGAAGGTCTTCGAGGGGAGGCTGGGTTCCTACTCATCAGAGGCTTTGTAGAGGAAATGCCTGTTCAGGTATTTTGTGATATCTATCCTTTGTCTGGATTTTTTGAAATCTGTTCTCATAAAACCTCTGCTCAACTTTGTATCCTTTATCAAAAACTTTAAGATGAAGTGATGACTTCTACCCACAGTTTCCAGTATTTCTATTCCTTATACCTCAAAATTAGATCAAGGCTTGTGGTTACCTTGGTACTGGAATAATAAAATAATCATTAAGGAAATTCAGGATTTTTTCAGTTGGTCTCCTTTCAGCAGAAAATGAGCTAGCAGATCTGACTAGGTGAATTCTCATATCACTTCTGTGCCAGATTTGTGATATGTTTCCCAACTCCATCACCCATAAGCTCTAGCTTTTTTGTAGTATAAGCCCACCATAATATTGCTTCTTGAGCATCAGTCAAGGCTCTCAAACCATGCTTTTCCATTCTCAATCACGGATTTCTTTACCAAAATATATATTGTTATATATAATGCTACCCAGTCACTTCTTTTATTTAGGCTCTTCCTTTGAATATCAATAGTTCTATTACAGTTATGAGGCACATCCCTCTGAGTCTCAAGGTTGAATTTACCTTCTTCCATTGAGATATCTAATTTTCCTTTGTTTATAACCGATACATTATATATTTTACATAGATGTATGAGGTCATAAGTTTTATTGCTGCCCTTTTCTTCTGTGCATTAATGATCCTCCCTACTAACTTTCTCCTGCCACCCACAATGGTATCTGGTTTAATGGCTATATCTAGTCATTCTCCTTCCTTCTCCATGTTGACTTTGAAACCTTTTTGATCAAATTTTCAAGCATACTCTTAGCTAACCTCAATTAGAAATTAATATTCTATTTAAGACATCATTATTCCTACATTTTTAGTCATGGTCCAGGAATCTAAATCTTGTTCTCAGATAAAATTTCTTTAACTTGTCCCTCAAATATGTCCTTCTTTTCTGAAGTTCTTACTTTTAATCAACAGCAAGAACAATTCCCCTAAGGTCCTCAGTTTCCTTCAGAACTTCATCATCCCTATCAATGCTTTGCTAGGTTTCTAGATTAGGAGTAGAGTGGAGATGAAAAGAGGGGTTCAAAGCATATGACCTCAGAAAGTTTCATCTTTCTCATCTGCCTCTAAAGTCAAACTTGAATGAGTACAGGTATTTAATATTTAATTATAGAGTAGGGCGTACACCATTTTGAAGTTGGCTTCCCTAGAACACCTCTCACAAGAGGGCAAAGATCTCTTTCAAATAAAGAGCTATTTAAGAATTAAATATAAGACCTGAGAAATAAATAGGTCAGCCAGACAAAAGGAATGCATACCCTGACTGACAAGATTAGGAAAGAAACACAGAAGAAATCTAGGGTGCATGAGCTACTCTTTGCCCAGAAACAGTTCTGGGCCTATTCCAATAGGTTGTCTATGCTACAAAATGGAGCCTATTGAGACTGGGCTTTGTCAAAGGATTCAGCAAACTCCAGGGGACCATTCTGTAAACCTGAATAGAAACTGATTTAAAACTAGTATCAGGAGCCAGAATTCTTCAGTCTGAATTAGCCTTGACATAGCCCTCTAATTTGAGATCTGCAAAGGAGCAGTGGTGAATATTGAAGCTAGACAGTCATTCAGACATGTTCCTTTTTGAATTAGCTTGGACAGTTGAGTTAATTTTAAATAAAACAAAAAGCTGGGCTGACATTTTGAAGCCTCCAGTCTCCAGCAAAGAGAGACAGGGGACCCTTTTTTCTCTTCTAGAAAAGCAGAAGGCACCATGAATAGAACAATGAACCATGTGAACCTGACAGTATGTTGAACTTATCCAAACTCTAAGTAGCTGAGATGCAATTTCAGCCAAGTCAGTCTGTGATTTGTTTTCTGTTGTGTTTGTTTTTGTGGGAGAAAAAATGGTAGGATGTTTTTCAGAAATACACTTCTCAGTTTTTGTTTTAGCCAATTAAATGCAGAGATCCTGAGATAAAAGTTAGACCTTCTCCTTTTTCATTGAAAAGAGTTTCTTATTAGAGTAATAACATTTCATTCACTTGGACAGAGTGTCTGTATACAGATTCTGGCATCTGAAAGTATTGCCCCTTTAAACAAAAGAAGGAAGCGTGTCTTGCATAAATCTGCTGCAAAAAAGTTTGGAGCTCTTCCTTGGAGCTCACACAGAGTACAATATACTATGGCTCTTGAATTATTCCAGTTTTTTGCTAGCTTTCCTGACTCCATTGTTTCATCTTTCACATTTCCATTTTGTTGCAGACCCCACTTCTGTCTCTAATTCCTATGTATTCAAGAACTCACTTTCTGTTGCTGCTGTTTCCATTGTTGTGATGACTCTACTCCTCAAACCTCCAGTTCTGAACCTTGGCTCTGGAATCTTCCCACCACTTGGATTCTTTCCAGTCTTATCCTGTCACCAGGCAACATTGCTTCCTACCCTATACACTCCTTTCTTCTCCCATGCAACTTACAGATACAAACCTCCTCCGCATCCCTCCTTGCCTGGTCAGTTCTACCTAACTAAACGTGGCTCAGCAGGCCAATCTGAATTTAGGGAAATGTGAACTAACAGAAAATTATCAAAGAACTGAAGTTGTTACTTTCTATCATAATAATAGTCCATAATTATACATTTTATAGTTTGTAAAGTACTTTACATTATCTTCCTTGCTCATTTTCAAGTACACATAGCAACAAGCTAGGCTAAGAAAGAAAACCATCAAGTATTGATCAACTTTGGCATACCTCTCCCCTAATGAACACATTTCTTGAAATCATCGGGAAACTGTTTCTCATACTTTCTTAGGTCAGAGAATAAAAACATTAATGATAATGATGCAGACCTGTATATGACCAAAAAGGCAAGAATCACCAAGCAAATCAATTTAATACTTTGATGGATTTCATCAACATGGATTTTCTCTTGCAGCTCTTTCTGTTGCAGCTCATGCATACCTTCTCAGTCTGGGTTATTCTTGTCCACCTTCTTCCATAAATTCTCAATAGAAGAACTATCAATGCACAAGAGACCTTCCCCTGGGCCTTTTTAATACTTTAGGAATGCCAGTGCAGGATTCAGGAAATCCATCATTTAAACCACATCTATGTATGAAATGACATCTCTTCTTGCCTTCGGCTATTTGATGAAAAGAGTTTCACAAATTTACTTGCCTCTCCAAGGAGAACCTGTAAGCTGCCATAACATTTAACTGTAGTTTCTTTTATGTCTCCTGGATTCATTAGAATGTTTTATCATGGCAAAGAGTTCTAGAAGCCTGTGCTAAGCAGAGTCTAAATTCTGGCATATTGCATTAGGCTGAAAAAAAAAATTTGAGGAGAGTTCCAATGAAAGTCTATATCTATGGTTCAAGGACACATTTGGTTAAACATGAAAAAGATCCTGACCAGACCACCAAATGATTAATTCTTTGACCCTAGAGAAACCACAGAAAAAAATGAAAACATAAAATTGTCCTCAGACCTGGCAACCTCATTTTGCTTCCACATTTCCTATAACAAAAGGATAAGAAAGATCACAGATGACACTAAGAATCATAGTGTTTAAATTGTATGTGGAAATTAATTTTACTATTAGTATTTTAAATGTACCATATTTCTGCTTTAGTAATCAATATGTTACTGGAAGAAATTAATTATATCAGTATTTACATTTGTGTTATAAGTGAGTCATCGGAATGTGTTAATGTAATTCTTTGACTTTTAAAGCTGTATTCTTATTTTCTTTTTTCAATAAACAAGGATTTAAAAAATTATATGTCAAATCACCTACTTTCCTCCTCCATTTAACAAATCTTTTTATTTAAAAATAAAGTCCTCACCAATCTCCTTCATGAATATAAATGCAAAAATTCTAATTAAATACTAGCAAAAAGACTACAGCAACTTATCTCAAGAATAATACACTCTGATCAGGTAGAATTTATTCCAGGAATGCAAGGATGGTTTAAATATTAGGAAAACCATCAGTATAATTGATCATATCAACAATAAAACTAGCAGAAACCACATGATCACTTCAATAGATGCAGAAAAGGCTTTTGACAAAATACAACATCCATTCCTATTAAAAACATTAGAAAGTATAGGAATAAATGGTGCCTTACTTAAAATAATAGGTAGCATCTATTTAAAGCCATCAGCAAGTATTATATGTAATGGGGAGAAGCTAGAAGTATTTCCCATAAGATCAGGGGTGAAACAAGGGTGTCCATTATCACCCCTCTTATTCAATCTGGTACTAGAAATGTTAGCATTAGCAATTAAAGAAGAAAAAGAAATCAAAGAAATCAAATTAGGCAAAGAAGAGACCAAGCTATCACTCTTTGCAGATGATATGATGATATACTTAGAGAATCAAGTAAAAAACTACTTGAGACAATAAATAAATTTGGCAAAGTTGCAAGATATAAAATAAACCCACATAAATCCTTGGCATTCCTGCATACTTCTAATGAAATTCAACAGCAAGAGATAGATAGAGAAATCCCATTTAAACTTACTGTAGACATTATAAAATATTTTGGGAATCTACCTGCCAAAAGAAACACAGGACCTATATGACCACAACTACAAAACACTTTTCACACAAATACAGTCAGATCTAACTAATTGGAAAAATATCAATTGCTCATGGCTGGGTCGAGCTAATATAATAAAAATGACAATTTTACCCAAATTAAATTATACATTTAGTGCCATACCAATTAATTTACCAAAAAACTACTTTACAGAGCTAGAAAAATAGTAACAAAATTCATTTGGAAGAATAAACTGTCCAGAATATCAAGGGAATTAATGAAAAGAAATGCTAGGGAAGGTGGACTAGCTATACCAGATTTCAATCTGTATTATAAAGCAGCAGTCATCAAAACTGCTTTGTACTGACTGAGAAATAGAGGAGTGGATCAATGGAATAGATTAGGCACACAAGATTCAGAAGTCAAAGACTATAGTAATCTATTGTTTGATAAACCCCAAGACCCTAGTTTTTGGGATAAGAATTCACTATTTGACAAAAACTGCTGGGAAAACTGGAATATAGTATGGCAGAAACTGGGCATAGACCATTATCTAACACAATATACCAAAATCAAGTCTAAATGGGTACATGATCTAGGTATAAAGGTTGATACTGTAAGCAGTCTCGTAAACAAGGAATAGTTTACCTGTCACACTTGTGGAGAGGGAAAGACCTTATGACTAATCAAGAATTAGAGAACATTATAAAATGTAAAATGGATAATCTTGACTACATGGAATTGGAAAAGCTTCTGTACAAACAAAGCCAATGTAACCAAGATTAAGAGGGAGGTGGGAAACTGGGAAAGAATCTTTACAACTTATGTCTCTGACAAAGGACTCATTTCTAAAATCTACAGAGAATTGAGTCAAATTTATAAGAATACAAGTCATTCCCCAATTTATAAATGGCCAAAGGATATGAACAGGCAATTTTCAGAGAAAGAAATTAAAGATATCTATAAGCACATGAAGAAATGCTCTAAATCACTGTTGATTAGATAAATGCAAATCAAAACAACTCTGAAGTACCACATCTCACCAGTCAGATTGGCTAAGATGACAAAACAGGAAAATGACAAATGCTGGAGAGGATGTGGGTAAATTGGAACACAAATGCATTGCTGGCAGAGTTGTGAATTGATCCAGCCTTTCTGGAGAGCAATCTGGAATTATGTCCAAAGAGCTATAAATAATTTTATATCCTGTGACCCAGCAATACCACTCCTAGGGTTATATCCCAAAGAGATCATAGAAGTGGGAGGAAGACCCATGTGTACAAAAATGTTTATAGAAGCTCTTTTTGTGGTGGCAAAGAATTGGAAATTAACGGGGTGCCCATCAATTGCGGAATGGCTGAACAAGTTGTGGTATATGCATGTTATGGAATACTATTGTGCTATAAGAAATGAGGAGCAGATGGACTTCATATTTACCTGGAGAGGCTTAAAAGAACTGATGCTGAGTGAGAAGAGTAGAGCCAGGAGAAATTTGTACACAATTACAGACGCAACGTATGTGTGATGACCAACTTTGATAGACTGGACTCTTCTCAGCAATGCAGTGATATAAGTCAATCCCAAAAGACTTATGATGGAGAGAAATATGTGCATCCAAAGAAAGAACTAGAAAGAACTGAGTTTATATACAGGTGGAAGCAAAATACCTGATCTTTTTCCTTTTCTTGTTTGGTTTTATGTCCTCTTTACCATTTTTCATTCCATCTGATACAATCCATCTTTATAACCCCACTAATGTGTAATGTGAAAGTATTTACAGATCCTGTACTTGACTATATGCTGCCAGGGGGGGTAGGGGAGGGAGGGGGACAAAATGTGAAACTCAAGGAATTGTGGAATTGAATCCTGTAAACTAAAAGGAAACAAATTAATTTTTTAAAAAGGGAAAAAAATAAAGGTCTCAGTATATAGATGTATAGTCCAGCAAAAGAAATTAGTTCTTTGCTGAAATTATTTTCCCCCAAGTTACCTACTTCCCTTCTAATTTTAAATATATTAGACTTTTACATGTAAAAAAAATATGTAATCAAAATTGTTCACTTTATCTTCTGTGATCCTCTAACACTTGTTTAGTAAGGAATTGTTCCTCTATCTCTAGATTCAAATGGGGTCTTTGGGTTTATCAAACACTATGCTACTGTGGGGTTTTTGTTTTTGTTTTTTGCTTCTGTATGTTTTCTCTCTGTCTGTCTTGTTTCTTTGTCTCTCTGTGTCTGTCTCTTTCTGTGTCTCTGTCCCTCCATCTCTTTTTATGTCTTTCTCTCTCCTCTAGTCCCAAATTGTTTTCATGATTACTGATTTGTATTACCGTTTGAGATCTGGTACTGATATATCTCCTTCCTTCACACTTTTTGTTCCATCATTACTGTTGATATCCATGACCTCTTGTTTCTTAGAAGAGAGTTTTGCTATTTTTTCCTAGGTCTATAAAATATTGTTTGGGGAGTTTGATTAGTCCAGCACTGAATAAGTATATTTATTTAGGTAATAGTGTCATTTTTATTACATTGGCTTAACATACCAATTAGCAATTGATGATTCTCCAGTCATTTAGGTCTGTCTTTATTTCTACTAAGAGTGTTTTACAATTATTCATGTAGTCTCGGACTACATCTTGGTAAATCCACTTCCAAAGAGCTTCTATAGTGAATTTAAATGGAATTTATCTTTCTAGATGTTCCTGCTTGCTTTTTTAAAAAATTACATCTAGGGGTACTGATGATTTATATAAATTTGTCCTATCTGGCAACCTTGCTGAAGTTGTAGTTCCAGTGAATTTGTTGATTCTCTAAAGATCCCTAAGAGCACCATGATACCATCTAAAAAGGAATCATTTTGTTTCCTCTTTGCCTATGTTTATTCTCTCAATTTCTTTCTCTTTTCTTATTGCTATATTGGGTATTTCTAGGAGCATGTTAAATAGTAGTGTTGATAATGTTTGCTTTTGGATTTAGATACTGTTTAATATATTAAGAAAAGTCCATTTATTCCTGATATCTAGAGTTTTTACTAGAAATGCTGAGTTTTATCAAAAGCCTTTTCAGTATTCATTGGTATAGTTTCTATTATTTATGTTATTTATACGGTTTATATATTTATAGTCTTCCTTACATTGAATGAACCCAGCATTCCTGGGATAAATTCATCCTTGTAATACTGTACATTATTTTATTATGTTATTATAGTTTACTTGCTAATATTTTACTTATCATTGTTGCATCAATGTTCATTAGATGTATTGATCTATATTTTTTCTTCTTTGATATTTCTTTCCCTTCTACTTACCTTACCTCAATCCTGGGTTTTTACTCTTTCTTCTTTCTTTCCAATCTTCCTTTCTTGTTCTTCCCCACAACAGTCTAGTTTGTTTTGCTTATGACTATTCTTGTTCCTATTTTGCCCTCCCTTTTAGGTGCCTATCCACCCCTTCTTTGTCCCCTCCTATTTGTGCTTTGTTTATCTTTCCATACTGAAAGCTTTTGTGGGGGGAGTAGAAGGAGGGGAGCTGTAATTGTGTTTAATTTTCTTTTATCCAAATCAGATAGAAGTGAGGTTCACAGAAGATGCTATCTTCCCACAGTTCCCTAAAGCATTTCTGTGGCTAAACCTAGATTGAGAAGAGATCCTTGGAGTTCCAAAGGCTCCCTTCTTCCACCACTGCTACTTTCCTATCCTGCCTCCCCTTTTACACCTTCCTCCATTGCTCCTTTGTCTCTGTCCTCTCCTATATCCATTTTAAGTTTAATATATTTCCATACTTAAATCTCTGTGTGTGTTACAGTAGATGCTATCTTCCCACAGTTCCCTAAAGCAATTATGTGGCTACACCTAAATTGAGTGAGAAGAGATCCTGGGAGTTCTAAGGGCTCCCATCATCCAAGTATTAATTATATAATTATAGCTCACAATAACAAACATATAAACTATAAAAACCCAGATCCTCTGAGTGATTTCACCTTTTAATCATTAGAGAATCAACATTCTCTTTGAGAGGATAAAAATAGCAAAATAGTTTTTTCAGTACCCATATTTTTTGTAAACTCTCTAAGGTATTTATTTCCAGAGACATATTCTCTTTACTTTCTTATTTTTTTGTCAGAAACTGCCTTTTTTTTTTGCTCTGTACCAGTCTCCACTAGTCAAATGGATTTTTTACACCCCACTGATGGACTCAGTCATATACACAGAATAATGTTACTTCCCATCCTGGGGAGAGACCATAGAAGAAATCCCTACTTTAGAGGAGGTTGGTTCATTATCAAAATCTCTCATTCAGTAGGCTCCTATGCTTGTTATTCTTGTCCAGGCCTAACCTAGGCCAGTCCAGTGATTTAAATTTGAGAATTAAAATATAGTAAAGCCAACTTTACTAACAAAGGATTAAAAGAGCATAACTTCAAAGCCAAAAAAGACATAAAATACTACTTCCCTCCTCTCTTCAGTCATTAAGTTTTGAGCTCAAGGAGGTGGATTTGACTCTAGGTTGGGCTTCTTATACTTCAAGCAAAAAAAACAAGTCATGGACTTCCTGCCCACTTAAAGGACCAACCAAGTTCACATGTTGCCAGAGTTGCCACATCATATTTAGGACATCAGGTAAGTCTACTCACAAAAAAGTGAAAAAGATCAAGGAAATGAGGGCACAAGGGAAAAGAGACGAGTGCAGATGTAAACATAGACCAGTCCTTAGTGATGCACAGATGTAAAAGTTCCATTGCTCACTGTCACTGTCAGTCCCCAGTGCCCAACTCATAGACCAGACAAAACCAAGATAGCTTTTATTATGTTTATTTTTTTATTTTAATGAGTGATTGCCTAGGTACACTAACAAAATTCTCACCTCACTTGCCCAATCATGTATGCTTAGGTGCCTTTCTCTCTATCTCACTGGTTCTTTCCCTTGGACTCTGCTACTTGATCAGAAACACTAGGCATATCTCTACTATCTGCCTAAACAGTGTCAGCTACCTACTCAACTTTCTAAGTTGTTATTCACATTCTCCTAGTTCAAACTTTTTTCTACATCTACCCCTTTCAGGCTAACTTGGACCCTTAAAGGATATACCATGACTTGTGATGCTGATCATATTTCTGCCTGTGCCCTCTTCCCTGACTTGGACCTCTAACCACTGACTCCTACCCAACTACCCAGACTTTATATCTTGCCTGTACCCTCAATTTTGGCTTAACACCCTGGACTGTGACTTTGTCTTTGTCCTTTATTTGTATAGTAATTATATACTTCTCCCAACCCCCAACTGTAATCCCTTGTTTAACCCTTCATTATTTGTCAAAATCCACTGTGTTGGTCTGGCCTGGCCTGACATATCCTGCTCCCTCATCTCTACACTTATAGGTAACTAGCTCTAGGAACTATTTTTGCTTCAATTGGTGAGTAAATATCTATAAATGGATGCATGTGTTTCAACTCTTACTCTAGTTCAGACAAACATTGGTTCATGTTTCTATCTGGAAAGACAAAATTGAAGCAGTTTATAAAGCAATGATCTGCTAATAGAGTTACACATTTCTTTATTAGCCTGTTGTTCTCTCCCTCTATGTCCTTGATGACTAAGAAGATATAAAGAAACATATAGAACAGAATTGGAGAGGTTTGCTATAACGTCTCTCATGAGATCTAAACTATAAAAGTTAAGGACTTCTGAAAATCAAAGTATTCAGATCACTATTTAAAAAACTTAGACAACTCAAAGTAAGGAGGTAATAGAATTTTAAAGCCTGAAGGCATCATTAACACAAGTAGTGGTATTTTCTAAATGTAGAGACTGTTAGTAAAGAGTAAATTAAGAAATGGTTAAAGTGCACTTAGTGAAAATATAGGGTTATATTAGACCTGCTTGGTATTAGCTTCTGTTTTTATCTCTATATCATATCCCCTGGCTTAACTTCATTAGGAAGAACAAGAAGGAAGGAAAAAAGGAAGGGAGGAAAGAAGGGAGGGAGGGAGGAAGAAAGGAAGGAAGGAAGGAAGGAAGGAAGGAAGGAAGGAAGGAAGGAAGGAAGGAAGGAAGAAAGGAAGGAAGGAAGGAAGGAAGGAAAGAAGGAAGGAAGGAAGGAATAGAAGGGAAGAAGGAGGTTCACAAAATCAGAATTTTAGAACTGAGAAAAGAGCTTTGAGATGATTAGTTCAATGCCATCATTTTTTAGATAAGGATATTTGCTTGAAGAGAATGACTGGCCAACTTTAAATACACATACAAAGAGAGAGAGAGAGAGAGAGAGAGAGAGAGAGAGAGAGAGAGAGA
>NW_027185903.1:27183257-27187993 GCF_028583685.1 Petaurus breviceps papuanus
AGAGAGAGAGAGAGAGAGAGAGAGAGAGAGAGAGAGAGAGAGCGCCTATGAAGATACTGCTTTTGATACACAGTATATGGCCCCCACAAAGCAAATAATCACAGTCTAAAAGTTTACTACCATGCTCTAGGGCAGAGGTGTCAACATATGCCCCTGAGCTGCATTCAGCCCACAACACTCCCAGTGTGGTAGAAACCAGATTAAAATGTAATTGGAATATATTTAATAAAAACATAATAAAATATGGATAATGTTAATATGTGATTTTCTAAGTCAATATGCCACTTTGCAAGGATCATTATGTATGGTTTAGTTGTCCCCATTTCTATTTGAGTTTGACACCAACAGTGATTCAGTTTGACCAAACAACTCTATTTTATCAGTAAAAATATTTGCAGCACTCACTTCTAATATGTGCATATTTACTAACCAATATTCGAAATATGTATGGTTCTAAACTTCTTCCATATCTGAAAAGGACACCTCAAAAAGATACATAAATACATAAAGAAGAAATGTATCAACTGTGCTTACTAAATCATGAGATTTACATTTTCATCCCATCTACCACCTATGAAAAGGTTTTTGTTGAAATTCAGTGAGTAAATTCCCCTCTTTTCTGCACCTCTGATTGGAGGTCTGGAGGACAAATGAAAGAATTGTTTCTATAACCTGCCATTTAAAAAGGGGCTCACAGACCACCAACTCTTCTTTTTCCACCAGTAGTACTCCTTGAATTGAACTTGACTATTCCCCCATATCAGGGGCTATTCTTTCCTTTCCTTTTCTCTTTTACAGCTTTCTTTTGTGTATTGTCCTCTTCCATTAGACTGTAAGATTCTTAAGGGCAGGGGTTGTCTTTTTCTTCTTATTTCGATCCCCAGCACTCAGTACAGTGTCTGGTACATAGTGGGTGCTTAATAAATATCTATTGACTAATTTGTTCAACTAACTTTTTTTTTAACTTTCTTATTATCAATTCTTAATTGGAAGTGGGAGAGTCAGGAGATGGGGAGTTCAGCGATAGAGATGCAAAAAGGGGGAAACATTTGAACATTTTTTAATACACCCAAGAGAACAGAAGGAAGTTCAGAAGGAAATACATATAAAAATTTTAAAAGTAACATGTAGAATAATGTACATATATACATATATCACACATACATATATACACACATGTATATGTGTGTATATATTTAAAGCAAACCCTATGAAGTGGAGATTTATTGTTCATACAGAATCCTCTTTTTTGCGTTCTGCTCTGTACATGTGTTCTTTTCTGATGTTTAAGTTCAGAATGCTTTTTACCATTCAAAAATAGCAAACCTGGACATATAAAATATGTTATAGGTATATTGCATATGTATGTGCTTTTGCGTGAGCCATCTATACTCTCAGAGGCTAAGAAGACAAAGGTGATTAACTACGTATTATGAATGACACCATAAAATACAATAAGAGAAATGCAAATTTCATCTCATACTCTGTAAATGGGTAAAGATGATAAAATATGGAAATAGCCAATGTTGGAGGACTTTTTGGAAGACAGATACATAAATATGCTGTTGGTGGGACTACAAATTGGTCCAAATATTCTGGGAAAAAATTCTTAATTATGCAAGAAAAATTTTTAAACTGATCAACCTTTGGAGTCAACTATCCTAATACTAGACATATATCCCAAGAAAGTCAAAGAAAGAAAGAAAAGTCCCTTGAATTTGCTGAAATATTCAGAGCAATACTTTTTCATCATAAAACAAAACAAAAAAAAACTAATTAATTGAAGAATGGCTGAACAAATTGAAGTATGTGAATGTAATGGAATTTTGTTGTCCTATAATGAACTCAAAGAAACACTGGGAAATTTGTATGAATTAAAATAGAATGGAATAAGCAGAACTAGAAGATTAATATGCATAATTATTTATACATGAATGAAAATAACACTAAAGAGAAATGAATTAATTTTAGTCCTGGAGAAGAAATGATGAAATAATATTTTCCTCCACTCCATAGAAAGGTGGGAGACTGTGGGTAGAGAATCTTGCAAATACTGTCAGACACAATGGGTCTTTTTTTAACTGTTTTTTTTAAGGGAAGTTTCATGGTGAAGAAGGTATATTGGTAAATGACCATAGTATGGGGAAAAAAAGAAAAAGTAAAACCTTTTAAATAAAAAAAAGGTAGCTTATAGCCAGGACTTTACTAGAGTAAATAGGAAGCCACTGCAATTTACTGAGTAGAAGAGTGGACCTTTGGTAGTTGTGTGGAGGATGGCTTGAAGAATCAGGGAGACCAGTTAAAAGACTATTTCAATAGTCCTTGTGAGATGTAGCAAGGGCCTGAATCAGGGCCATGGCTGTGTGGATAAAAAGATGGGGGCATGAGTGAGAAATATGCTTCAGTGATTCCATGATCTCATTAATATGAGTACTAGTACATGTCAAAACTCATTCAAGTCTTCTCATTCTATGCAAAACACTCACTTTTGGAGGCCTTCATCTAGTTTTGTTTTGTTTGTTTAACATTCTGTTACTACCTGTGAATACCTCAGGGAGTAGCCAATTGTCCGTTTTTCTCACTGCATTGTCACTCATCTCATTTTCTGGTCATATATTTCCCTGATGAAATCTTTAGGCAATTTCTTGTTTGTAAGTTATTATTGGGGAGATGCTGCAGCCTCTTTCTGTATAACATACATTTCTCTGAAATGCCCTGCAATTCTGACTTCTCAAAGATTATGACAATCATTTTCTTGTTCACAGTCATATTTTATCTATAGGAGAATATAGAAGTCTTTTTGTCAAAAGAAAGTAGTGAACAGCTTAATTCTATCTTTTCAATTTTGCAGCTAGTTCATTGTCTATATGCAGTCTAAGCTAAATGTATGTGCTGACGGACTAAACTAATATACTATCTATTCAAATGTATATCATACATTTGTATAGTATGAACAATTAAGGCACAGTTACAGGAAATCAAGTCAAAGGTCACTAACTTTAGCCTGTTCTGTCCAATCTTATTAAGTGTAGCACTGGTGTAATGTTTATGACTCCTCATAAGTGATAGGTACATCACAACTAAAGTTGAAAGGAATTGATTTTCTCAGAGCCAGATATCTGGATGGTTAAAGAGAATTGCCTCTCTGAAAGGCAAAGTTGGTCAAAAAGGGATTTCACTTAAGAGGTTTACTGTGCCTGTAAGCAAAGTATGGGTCTAACTCATAAAAGTGCTGAAATAGACCCTTAAGCTATGGGCTAAATCAAAAATGAGCAGTGACTACCCCCCTCAGCAAATTACACCTCAAAAGAGTCAGTTGTTATAGGCATTTATTAAGCAATGACTATGTAACTAGTCCTGTGCTAAGTACTGGGAATAGAAATAGAAGCACAAAGAAAGACAATCCATACCCACATGAAAGCAGATAACAGATAAAAGGAAGCTGAAAAGGGAGATAATGGGGTAAAAGGCTGAAGTCCTATAGAGATGAGTTAGCCATGCAGCTTAAAGAGGGATGAAGACATCTTTGGCCTGGGCATTCTCTTTATGGAATGTTATTGGAGGAGCCAGTCACTCAAAAGATGAGGCATAAAGGGTTGGGAGTACATTTAATGGGAGTAGTACAGGGGGAGAATGGGTAAAGAGGGTGAAGCGGATGAAGAGGCTTCTATGACAAGGTAGAGAAAGTCTTATGAAGATGACTCCTCAGTGCACCCTGGGGAAGTATGAACATGAAAACCAATAGATGGCAGTCAGAGCTCAATAGTGAATTGGAAGAGGCTAGGCCCAATAAAACTAACATCAGCAGTGCTTGATGCAGGAGCTATAGTATCCTCAATAGACAGTGGCAATAACATTTGTACTTTCCTCAGTAACCAGTGATCCTTCAACAGTAGTTACTTATACATGCAACTCAATATAAAAAATTGGATCCCTTTCAGAGAGGGAGAGGGATGTCCTTATATATCATGAGGAAGCCTAGTTGGAATATCTAGTTTGAACATATTGCATATATGATATAGGGGTGGAGTGGGACTGATGTAGAGAAATGTGGACTATTAATAAAGAGTCTCAGAGGACTTGTTATCAATAATGAACCCTTCCATACTGAAGGAGTTTCACCCAGAGATTACAGTTTTGTACTGTCTGCAAAGTGTGTGATAACTATGATCACCAAAGACCTATGGAAATTTCCTAGATGGAGAAGGCCTCTGAATTTGGGGTAAGACTGATTGGGCTACAATGGAAGACCATGATCAGAGGGTGAATTTTAATTCAAGATACTCATTGTAGTACTTTGAATGAAGACTGTCTGTGTGAGTTCCTGGATATTTTAAAATGGGAAGGAGGCTTAATCAGTTTCTCCTGCCCATTTCATTGTCTACATTTGATGGCAAAGACCTCTCCAAATGGTTGAGTAGTAACTCAGTATCTTCACTAAGGAAGAAAAGTGAATTCTTTGTTTAGTGTTCAAAGCTCTTCATAACCTGTCTCCCCTCCCAACTTTGCAGACTTCTTATACTTTACACTGCCACTTCCTGTCCCCAGCCCCCATATATACTCTCTGATCTACTGACACTGGCCTCCTGGGAAATATTCCATTTCTCAACTCAAACATTTTCTTTTTCTTTCTTTCCTCCCTTCCTCCTTTCTTTCTTTCTTTCCTTCTTCCTTTCTTTCTTTCTCTTTTTTCTTTCTTTCTTTCTTTCTTTCTTTCTTTCTTTCTTTCTTTCTTT
>NW_027185903.1:27188003-27289568 GCF_028583685.1 Petaurus breviceps papuanus
TTTCTTTCTTTCTTTCTTTCTTTCTTTCTTTCTTTCTTTCTTTCTTTCTTTCTTTCTCTCTTTCTTCCTTCCTTGCTTTCTTTCTTCCTTACCTTCTTTCTTTCTTCTTTTCCTTCTTCTTCTCCTTCTTCTCCTCCTCTTCCTTCTTCTTCTTCCTCTTCCTCTTCTTCTCCTTCTTCTTCTTTGGCAAATGGAGTTGTGACTTGTGCAGGTCACACAGTAAGTAAGTGTCTAAGGTCAAATTTTGAACTCAGGTCTTCCTGACTCCAGGAACTGTGCTCTATCCACTGTAACACCTAGCTGCCCTCAAACCCCAACTCCAATATTTTTACTAGTTGTCCTCTATGCATGGAATTCTCTCCCTCCTCATCTCTGTTTCAGCTTCCCTGTCTTCCTTCAAGTCTCCTTTTCAAGTCTTCCTACCATCTTAACTTTTCCCAATCTCTCTCAATTCTAGTGTCTTCCCTCTGTTGATTATTTCCTATTTATCCTGGATATAGCTTGTTTATACAAAGTTGTTTGGATGTTGTCTTCCCTATCAGATTGTGAGCCCCTCAAGGCCAAGTACTGTCTTTTGCCTTTATTTGTATTCCTAGCAATTAGTACAGTGCCTGGCACATAATAAGCACTTAATAAATATTCATGACTGACTACATAGTCACAGAGTCATACAAAGAGCTCATGTGTCCAAATGACATTTATTAAATGATGTCCTGTGCAACTGTTCAAGGTCTAAGGAGAGCTGGAGATGGGAGGGATCTTGGGGGTTTTGCATCCACATTGGGGTGGTGATATGCCAGGATTATTATTAGTAGGGAACAGGATTTCCTCCACTTCCCAAACTATATAGCATGTTTTGGGATATGTGAGCATTGTAATTAGTTGAGGAGGAAGTGAATCAAAGGTTTGGGATGTTCTATTATTTATCTGAGATTGACTAATAAAGGGAAATGTCCTAAGCCTTACCTATGATCCCAAGGGTTATGATGCCATTTGGATTTCAGTGTGCACTTATCCATGAAATTATAGTTGGGGAAATAGCAAGGCTCCTCAGCATGTCTTCCATGGTAAAAGGGAAGAAGGCAAAAAGCAATTAAAATTATACAGGATTTTTAATTAATATAGGCATAAATATTCACAGGCAATCCTAACTCTAAGTTGCTTGGTAATTGCCAAGAGGATGGTCTTAGGCTCATCTTTCAAATTAGGGTCAAAGGGTGCAGTGTGGCCAGCAGATGCAGAGGCAGGCCCAGAAGGGGCCTGATCAACTTGTAGGGCAAGTCGTCCCACCCACCACAAGGGCCACTACCCGGCCTATCACCAAAGGGCTGGGACTGGAAAGAGCAAGGTAAGAACCAAATGCAGGGGCCCCTGTCCTGGACAGCAAATACTCCTGGGGCTACCACTTCATAGCCCAGAAATTTTTTTTTAAAAAGCCCCTATCAGGACCTCCAAAGACCAGGATGACAGTGTGAACCTCACCTGCTCCAAACCCCCCTGACCTTGAAAAAGTAGTAACTCTTGCCCCAGTTCAAAACCCCCTACAGTAAAGGCTTGGGATCCCTAGAGGAAGGGTGTGGCTAGGGCCCTGCCTCAAAATGGGTAGAAAGCAGACTACAAAGACAAAGACTCTGGAGTCCTACTATCCTCAGAGGGAGGAACCAAACTCAGATGGAGACAATGTGGAAACATCAACAGGGAATGGGTCCCAAGCACAGAAGGCTCTCCTAGATGAGATCAAAAGGAACTTTGAAAACTGAATGAGAGAGATAGAAGACAAAATGAATAATTCTCTCAAAACCAAAATAACAGAATTAGAAAACATTATAATGAAGAAAACATCTCTCTAAAAAGAAAAGTGTATGATATGGAAAAGGAGCTCCAAAAATTAACCAAGGAAAATTATTTACTAAAAACTAGAATCAACCAAATTGAAACAAATAACTATGAGGAACCAAGAATTAGTCAAACAAAACAACAAGAATGAAAAATTAGAAAAAGAGGTAAAACACCCCAAAGAAAAAGTAACTGACCTGGAAAACAGATCCAGGAGAGATAATCTGAGAATCATAGGCCTACCAGAAAATCATGATGAAAAAATGAGCCTGAACAACCTTCTCAAAGAGCTTGTTAAGGAAAACTTCCCTGAAATACAAGAACCTGAGGGTAAAATAGAAATCAAGAGAATCCACCTGTCACTTCCTGAAAGAGATCCCAAACTGAAAAGTCCTTGAAATATTGTGGCCAAATTCCAGAACTACCAGATAAAAGAGAAAATACTTTAAGTGGCCAGAAAGAAACAGTTCAAATATTGAGGGTCCACAGTGAGGATTACACAGGATTTGGCAACATCTACATTGAAAGATTGGAGGGAGTGGAATACAATTTTCCAGAAGGCAAAAGAGCTCAGATTACAATCAAGGATCACATACCCAGCGAGACAGAGTTCTAGACCTTCTTGATAAAAAAGTCAGAACTCAATGGAAAATTCAACCTCCAATTACAAGATGCAACAGTGACATAGAAAGGTAAACAAGGAAAACACACACACACACCCTGCTATTTGATAAGAGCAAACTGGTAATAGACAAGTAGAGGGTATGAGTATAAAATACACAAAATGACAATGAAAAAAAGTCTTATTAAGGGCTACAAAGGAACTGCAATGGAAGAAAGGGAATGAATGAAGTGAAAAAGGGTAAATTATGCCACACAAAGAGGCATAAAAACTGTATAGCAAAGGAAAAGAAGGGAGGGAGATGGGAATCATATGAGCTTTTCCCTCATTGGTTCTGGTGCAAGGAGGGAATAGCAACCAGTTAAGCATAGGACTCTATGGAGAAGAAACACAAAAAGTATCATCTTAGAGGGAAAGAGGGGAGGGAGAGGAGCTTTGCATGAGATTTTTTCCTGTCACTCTTGGTTCGAAGAAGAAATAACATACTTCATTAAGTATAAAAATAGCCTACAGACAGTAGGAGAGGGAAAGTGCTATGAAAGGTGGGGGGTAGTTAGTAGGGAAGGAAGAAGTAAGGGGAAAGGGGAGGAAAAGGGAGGGGGGCTGATAAGGGAATACTGAGAGAGGTGATGGTCAAAAGGAAAACTATTAAGGGGGACAAGGGAGAGTGGGAGAAAATATGAACATTAACAGGGGGGGGAATAAGATGGAGGGAAAGAAACAGATAACAATCATAACTGTAAATGTGAATGGAATGAACTCTCCCATAAAACGGACATGGATAGCAGAATGGATTAGAAATCATAATCCTACAATATGCTGTTTACAAGAAACACATCTGAAACAGAGGGATACACACAAGGTAAAGGTAAAAGGCTGGAGTAAAATATATCATGCCTCAGCTAAAGTAAAAAAAAGCAGGGGTAGCAATCCTTATCTCAGATAAAGCAAAAGCAAAATTTGACCTAATTAAAAGAGATAAGAAAGGAAACTATATCCTGTTAAAAGGCACCATCTAGAATGAAGCAATATCACTAATTAACATATATGCACCAAATGGTATAGCATCCAAATTCCTAGAGGAGAACATAAAAGAATTAGAGGAAGAAATAGATAGCAAAGCTATACTAGTAGGAGACCTTAATCTCCCTCTCTCTGAACTTGATAAATCTAACCTCAAAATAAACAAGAAAGAAGTTAAGGAGGTGAACAGGATTTTAGAGAGGATAGGTATAATAGATCTCTGGAGAAAACTGAATGGGGATAAAAAAGAATATACTTTCTTCTCAGCAGTTCATGGCACATACTCAAAAACTGACCACGTTTTAGGGAATAAAAACCTCACAATTCTATGCAGTAAGGCAGAAATATTAAATGCATCCTTCTCAGATCATGATGCAATAAAAATTAAATGCAATAAAGGGCCATGGAAAGACAGACTAAAAACTAATTGGAAATTACACAATTTAATCCTAAAGAATGAGTGGGTCAAACAAGAAATTATAGAAGCAATCAGTAATTTCATTCAAGAGAATGATAATAATAATAAGACAAGATAACAAAATTTGTGGGATGCATTAAAGGCAGTTCTTTGGGGAAGTTTTATATCCCTGAGTGCATACATGATTAAATTAGAGAAAAGGGAGGTCAACGAATGGGGCATGCAATTGAAAAAGCCATGCAATTGAAAAAGAACAAATTCAAAATCTCCAATTAAATACTAAATGAGAAATATTGAAAACCAAAGGAGAGATTAATAAAATTGAAATTAAAAAAACTATTGAACTAATAAATAAAACTAAGAGTTGGTTTTATAAAAAAAAACCAACAAAATTGATAGACCTTTAGTCAATATATAAAAAAAAAAGAAGAAAACAAAATTATGAATATCAAAAATGAAAAGGGTGATTCTACCTCCAATGAAGAGGAAATCAAAAGAATAATTAGGAATTATTTTTCCCAATTGTATGCACATAAATTGGACAATCTTAGGGAAATGGATGAATATTTACAAACATACAAGTTGCCCAGATTAACTGAAGAGGAAGTTAAATACTTAAATAAACTCATCTCAGAAAAAGAAATTGAATAAGCCATCAGTCAACTCCCTAGGAAAAAATCTACAGGGGCAGATGGATTTACTAGTGAATTCTATCAAACATTTAAAGAACAATTTATTCCAATACTCTACAAACTATTTGGGAAAATTAGTAAAGAAGGAGTCCTACCAAATTCTTTTTATGACACAAATATGGTACTGATACCTAAATCAGGAAGAGATAAAACAGAGAAAGAAAGTTATAGACCAATCTCCCTCATGAATATAGATGCAAAAATTCTAAATAAAATACTAGCAAAAAGACTACAGCAACTTATCTCAAGAATAATACACTTTGATCAGGTAGGATTTATTCCAGGAATGCAAGGATGGTTTAATAATAGGAAAACCATCAGTATAATTGATCATATCAACAATAAAACTAGCAGAAACCACATGATCACCTCAATAGATGCAGAAAAGACTTTTGACAAAATACAACATCCATTCCTATTACAAACATTAGAAAATATAGGAATAAATGGAGCCTTCCTTAAAATAATAGGTAGCATCTACTTAAAGCCATCAGCAAGTATTATATGTAATGGGGAGAAGCTAGAAGCATTTCCCATAAGATCAGGGGTGAAACAAGGGTGTCCACTATCACCCCTCTTATTCAATCTGGTACTAGAAATGTTTGCAGTAGCAATTAAAGAAGAAAAAGAAATCA
Source organism: Petaurus breviceps papuanus (assembly GCF_028583685.1). Lineage (NCBI taxonomy): Eukaryota > Metazoa > Chordata > Mammalia > Diprotodontia > Petauridae > Petaurus > Petaurus breviceps. Next base: position 27,193,230 of record NW_027185903.1, read on the forward strand.
AAGGAATCAAATTAGGCAAAGAAGAGACCAAGCAATCACTCTTTGCAGATGATATGATGATATACTTAGAGAATCAAGTAAAAAACTACTTGAGACAATAAATAAATTTGGCAAAGTTGCAGGATATAAAATAAACCCACATAAATCCTTGGCATTCCTGCATACTTCTAATGAAATTCAACAGCAAGAGATAGATAGAGAAATCCCATTTAAAGTTACTGTAGACATTATAAAATATTTTGGGAATCTACCTGCCAAAAGAAACCCAGGACCTATATGACCACAACTACAAAACACTTTTCACACAAATACAGTCAGATCTAACTAATTGGAAAAATATCAATTGCTCGTGACTGGGTCCAGCTAATATAATAAAAATGGCAATTTTACCCAAATTTAATTTTACATTTAGTGCCATACCAATTAATTTACCAAAAAACTACTTTATAGAGTAGAAAAGATAGTAACAAAGTTCATTTGGAAGAATAAACGGTCCAGAATATCAAGGGAATTAATGAAAAAAATGCTAGGGAAGGCGGACTAGCTATACCAGATTCCAATCTGTATTATAAAGCAGCAGTCATCAAAACTACTTGGTACTAGCTGAGAAATAGAGGAGTGAATCAATGGAATAGATTAAGCACATGAGATTCAGAAGTCAATGACTATAGTTATCTATTGTTTGATAAACCCCAAGACCCTGGTTTTTGGGATAAGAACTCACTATTGGACAAAAACTGCTGGGAAAACTGGAATGTAGTATAGCAGAAACTGGACATGGACCATTATCTAACACCATATACCAAACTAAGTCTAAATGGGTGCATGATCTAGGTACAAAGGTTGATACTGTAAGCAGTCTCATAAAACAAGGAATAGTTTACCTGTCAGACTTGTGGAGAGGGAAAGACTTTATGACTAAAAAAGAATTAGAGAACATTATAAAATGTAAAATGGATAATTTTGACTACATGGAATTGAAAAGCTTCTGTACAAACAAAGCCAATGTAACCAAGATTATGAGGGAGGTGGGAAATTGGGAAAGAATCTTTACAACCTGTGTATCTGACAAAGGACTCATTTCTAAAGTATACAGAGAACTGAGTGAAATTTATAAGAATACAAGTCATTCCCCAATTGATAAATGATCAAAGGATATGAACAGGCAATTTTCAGAGAAAGAAATTAAAGATATCTATAAGCACATGAAGAAATGCTCTAAATCACTGTTGATTAGAGAAATGCAAATCAAAACAACTCTGAGGTACCACATCTCACCAGTCAGATTGGTTAAGATGACAAAACAGGAAAATGACAAATGCTGGAGAGGATGTGGGCAAATTGGAAGATTAATGCATTGCTGGTGGAGTTGTGAACTGATCCAGCCTTTCTGGAGAGCAATCTGGAATTATGCCCAAAGGGCTATAAATAATTTCACACCCTTTCAGCCAGCAATATCACTCCTAGTATTATATCCCAAAGAGATCATAGAAGTGGGAGGAAGACCCATATGTACAAAAATGTTTATAACAGCTCTTTTTGTGGGGGCAGAGAACTGGAAATTAAGGGCGGGCCCATCAATTGGGGAATGGCTGAACAAGTTGTGGTATATTCATGTTATAGAATACTATTGTGCTATAAGAAATGAGGAGCAGACGGTCTTCATATTTACCTGGAGAGGCTTAAAAGAACTGATGCTGAGTGAGAAGAGTAGAACCAGGAGAAATTTGTACAGAAAGACTGGACTCTTCTCAGCAATGCAGTGATATAAGTCAATCCCAAAAGACTCATGATGGGGAGAAATGTATGCATCCAGAGAAAGAACTAGAAAGAACTGAGTTTATATACAGGTGGAAGCAAAATACCTGATCTTTTTCCTTCTCTTGTTTGGTTTTATGTCCTCTTTACCATATTTCATTCCATCTGATGCAATCTGTCTTTATAACCTGACTAATGTATAATGTGAAAGCATTTACAGATCCTATACTTGATTATATGCCATTGGCGGGGGGGAGGGAAGGGAGGGGGGACAAAATGTGAAAATCAAGGCATTGTGGAATTGAATCCTGTAAACTAAAAGGAAACAAATTAATTTAAAAAATAAAATAAATAAATAAATAAATAAAACAAATTAGGGTCAAAGACCCTCTTTTGGATGTGATTGTCATTTCCCCCCCTAAGGATTCTACATCAGAATGCTCACTCAACTTTTTTAAGGAAGGGAAGATGACATATCCAATGAGGAAGATCCTCACATGGGAAAAAAACAAAGTCCTTCATTATTAATAGAGTTAGTTTATAAATGTGTCTGTGCATGTGTCTATTTTTCTCGCAAGTAATATAAGTTTGTTTGCATTGCCCAGAATGAGGATGGCATTTGCAGTTACAAAATTCTAACAAGCAAACACTTCTGAATGTAAAGGGGCATTTGGATAGAAGTAAGGTCTTCAGTACCTTTCTTCATGAGCCTTTGGAAACAAAACTGTCCTGTGGCAGGGTAAGACAATTTGCTCTTCAATCATCTGAGGGGAGTGAGAGAGGGACAATCTTTTGGGAAGGAACAATGGCACAGAGGTTTGAGTTGAATGTCACTGTGGCAGATCAGGCAGTCAATTTGTTTAGTGAATTGAGTGAATAAGAAAGATGCTGAACAATTTGAATGATGTGGCCTGATCTGGTCAGATGGGAATTCTTAGGGCTAAATCAAGAGACAGCTCTGATTGTACTGAAATTTCCCTTTCAAAATAAGTCATGTAAATGATGGTGCACCTGTCAACCTTTTTCTACCTCCCTATCCAAGGGGAGATACTTTGATGCTGAAGTTTTCCTGTTGTTTACAAGCTATTTACACTCTCTATTTTAATTAATACCATTGCTGGTATACATATTTCATTTCTCCATTTCACTTCTTCATTATTCCTCTCTCACTCCTTTATTTCTCTCTTAGCTCCTCTCCAGACTTCTTTCTCCACCATTTTCTAATACTCTTCTCACCCTGGAACATCCCTCTATACATAGCCTTCTCACACTGGAAAAATCCTTCTGCTGTTATGGATTCCTTTATCAGATTGGTCAGTTCTTCCAAGAATCTCCACTTTAAGTAAAGGTCCAAGCTAGCCATGTAATTACTTCATTCCTTTCTGAGCCCTAACTTCTGACTCTAAGACTTCTTTCTCCATCATGCCCCATCTCAGGTCCTTTTCTCCCTCCCTCTCCCCTTTTCAGTTTCCTTTTATGTGTTGTGATCCCCCATTAGAATGTAAGTTTTTTAGGTCAATGACTGTCTTTATTTTTGCTTTTTATTTGTATCTCAAGTCTTAGCGTAGGGTCTAGCAGCCAGTGTGTTAGTCACCTGACATTTATTAAGAGCCTCATATTGGTCAGGCACTGTGCTAACTGCTAGGGATACAAAAAAAGGCAAAAAAAAAATAGTCCACTCTCAGAGTACACCAACTAATTAGGGAAACAACATGTAAATAATAATGTATAAACAAGATATATACAAAATAAAATGGGTAGCTTGAGGGGGAAGCCACTGAGATTAAGGACTAAGAAGCCTTCTCACAAAAAAGTGAGACTTTAGTTTAGACTTAAAGGAAGTCAGAGAAGATAGGAAGTTGAGATAAGGAAGGAGAGTGTTGTAGATATGGGCTATGAAAATATTTGCATTAGAGAGATAGAGTGCTTTGTTCTAGGACACCAAAGAGACCATTATCACTGGATTGCAGGATACATGGAGGGGAGTGAGGTGTAAAATGATTAGAAAGGTAGGAAGTGGTCACATTATGAAGGACTTTGAAAGTTAAACAGAAGATTTTATATTTGATATTGGAGGCAAGAGAGAGTCACTGGAAATTAATGAATGGGGAAGAAAAGTAACATGGTCAAATAAGAATTTTAGGAAAATAAATCTGATAGCTGAATGAAGGATAAATTAGAGTGTGGAGAGCTTTGAGGCAAGGAAACCAACCATCAGGCCATTTCAGTAGTCAAAGCATGAAGTGATAAGGGTCTGCAACATGGTGGTAGCAGTATTAGAATAAAAGAGCATATTTAAGAAATATAGGAGTGGAAAAGACAGTATTTGACCACTGATTGGATGGTGGGGGAAGTGAGAGAGAATGAGGAATTAATTATGACTCCTAAGTTGCAAGCCTGGGTGACTAGAAGGATTGCCATATCCTTAAGAGTAGTAGGAAAGTTAAGAAGGTAGGAGGCTTGGTAGGTGTGGGGTAGGGGAAGAGATAATGTGTTCAGTTTTGGACATGTTGAATTTAAGATGTCTATGGGAAATCTAGCAAAAGATATCCAAAAGGCAGTTGTAGACACAAGACTAGACTTCAAGAGAGAGAGGTTAGGGGCTAGACAGAATCTGAGAGTAGCTTGCATAGAGATGATAATTGAAACTATGGGAGATGACAAGATCACCAAGTGAGATAATAAAGAGGGAGTAGAAAAGAGAGTAAAATAATGGCTTTAGGACACTATCACTATTAATAGGCATTTTGCAGATGAAGATCCACCAGTCAGAGGTCTAGTCAGATACATGGGAGAAGAAATAGGAGAGAGTAGTGTCATGAAAATCTGGAGAGAAGAGAGTATCAAAGAAAAGAGGGTGATGAACAGTGTCAAAGATTGCAGAGAAATCATGTAATAAGTACGTAATGCATGCTTATTGAATTGCCTTGACTTTCATGAATCACAACTACTCTAGTTTGAGTGTTTCATTATTTTTGAATGAGTAATTACTAAAGAGAAAATTGAAGTAGTTAGCACATTATGCAAAGGGAGAGGAGGAAGCAGGGAACAGGAACCGCCATTTTACCTCTGATTTGGTTGGAGACTCAGGAAATATTTTGATATGTTAAAATAAACTTCCCAAGAAGCATATCAGAGATCAAGCCAAATTCCAGTTTCATGATTCCTCCCTTTCTATCCCTAAATTGAGTGATAAGAGTGCTAGAGAAATAGGGAGTTGGTAAAAAAGAGGACAAGTTTTCTCAAAGGCAGCTAGCCTTGAACAATTTTACTCTTTTTATTGTTTTCTTTATTTGAAAGAATGCTCTTGAGTGGAGGCTATGACTATAGAACATTTATGCCCATGGGACTAGTAAAGTGTGGAATTTGGGGAAAGTTACTTTCCCTCATGAAGATGGGGGGCCATTCAGGAGGGAGAAGCCAGCTTTCTGCTGTCCTAAGCAACTTCAATCCCATACACTGTTACTCTTATGCATAGCATAAGAAAAGTCATAGAACCCACAAACTATGAATTATCACAGTTATCGTTTAAGAGTTCTTATCAGGTTATAGTGCCTTTTAAGTACTTGGACCACATTAGGTTGACTTAAGTGTCAGAGGAACTATTTGTAATATCATATATCTGTGACAGAGGACACATTCCCTCCAACTACTCAGAATTGATACAAATAATCTGGAAGGTAGAGGAAGAGTGTACAGATGGCAGGAGCATATGCTAAAAAAGGAAAAAATTTCAGGTCTCCAGGTAGTTCCTTAAAGCATGAACCACAGAGAACCAGGGATAACCATGTAGACAAAGTCTAATCCAGGTGTTGATAAATCCATTATTCAGATTAGTACTTTTCTCACAGGAAAATAAGCTCATTCTTCAAAGTTCAAGTAGCTTGTTTTGGGAGTAACAACAAGAGCATGTGACAGCCAAGTTGTATTTTGCTACCACTGTGGCCTGGTTGGGGTAGATGAATTCTAGGTATAATCCAAAATAGAAAGTGGAATTGGTGTACCAGAAGTTGACATCCCTAAACTGGCTTCAGGAAATGCAGATGGGCTCAAGGACAGAGGCTACCCCAGTTTTCTGATAATCCAATCCTTGACCTACCAACTATTCCTAGGTCCTTTCCATGTGAACTCATAAGACTCTATCTAGCAGTGACATTGAGGGGTGAAGATTAAGAGTTCCCTGACGCATTGATTGTAGTGTTAATGGGATTTTATAATCTTCCCTGCCCATTAATAGGCCTCATATGGAGCCCATCAATGTAAGCTTGAGTAGGGGAGGCTTGCTTTTAGGAAGGCTTTCACACTTTTTGCTAATTGCTAATTAAGCACTGAGTCACTTTGTTGGTTGTGATGCCTTCTGATTCTGAGAAGCATATATATATATACTCTGAGTTGGTATTTTGCTTTGGGGGCTCACTTATGAGAAGGTTTTCTGGTCAAGATTCTGAGGGGTCATATGTTCCGAGCTCCTGTAATGGCAAGCAAATGAATACTTGGCACCTTATTTCAGTTATTTCATTATTTAGGACCTTGTTTCAGTTCAAGTTTCTTTTGAGTCTTGCCCTGATTGTATCAAGTCTTTGTTAAGAGATAAAATCTGTGAATCCCACAGTAGGAGGGACTTGCCAAAGACAGGAACAGGAAGGATGTAAGAGGTGGGTGGAACAAGAAGGAACTGATGATATGAAAGGAGGAACACACACTGGGAGAGAGCAGACCTGGTAGGAAGCATGACTGTGGTGCCGGCACTTGTCTGTCTGTGTTGATGTTACTTTGTCAGATCTGTCTGTTGATAGAGGACATTGCTGTTGTTACAGAAGCCCTGGGACCTTACTGCTGGTCCAGAAGCCCTGAAAGAGGATTTTCTTGTTGTTTTTATAGAGAAGTCCTGGAGGAGGGTTTTATTGATGTTGTCAGAGATGCTGGGACTTTACTGATGATTTGTGTTTATTTTTCAGACCTTGTTTGTGGGTCTGTGTTGATTTTACAGGCAGAAAGTGAATTGATGATGGTGCCAGCAATGTGCATAAATGTTATTTTGGCTATATCAAGCTTTGTCTTCCAAGAAACAGAAACTGTGAAGGACTTGAGGTTGACTGGACACTGTGAGCTTCAGTATGGAATGGGAGCTGGATGAAGAGCTGAGAGCTGCCTACCTGTGAATCCAGGTGACAGTTGGTTAGATCCAGGGAGTTGGACCCATGGAAGAGGAACAATGGAATTTGAGAGCCAGCCTCAAGCCAAGATGAAAAGACTTCTCCTTGGATACTTAGTGCTGACAGAGAAGATCATGATTTGCTGTGGCCACAGGTGGGAGAACTTTGTACTTTGTACCTTATACCCCTTAAGGATGATTGAGTTAAGGATGATTGGAAACTAGTCTCCAATCAAGAAGAAAGAAGACTTTTTAACTGAGAGATTAAGACAATGTGACCTAGGGATGGAAAACTTTGACCTTTGTACTTTGTACCCCTTAAGGAGGATTGTTTCTTAAGGATGATTGAGTTAAAGACTTCCTAAAAGATATCTTTTGTTTAACACTATGTGGCTACTTTAGTGATAAGTTGTTGTTATAACATTGTGAATGCTGTACTTTGGTTTCTGTGAATGTTTTGCTTTAGTTTACTGCTGAATAAATAGAGAGTTCACTATATTATGTGATCAGAATCTTAAAGCCGTTCACAGCATCAATCCTCTGGAAAGCTGCTTGTGCTTGGCTTTACAATTTCCCGCCTGCTTAGATGTAAAGGCTCTCTTGATCCAGAGATGTATGTAAAGTGTATAGCAATATTGCTTTGATTTAGGCAGTCAGAGCCCTGTTTGTTTGTCTTTATTTCTCTGCTGATATTTTCCAAGGTCGGGTGGGGAAGTTGGTGAGAGATGAGAGCTTCTCAGCTCTCCCCTTGTGGAGGACTCTTCAAGAGGGAGTTCCTCTTTGGGACTCTTCAGAGCTAGTCCCCTTTGAGATTAATCAAGCTTGAAGCCTTCTTCAAGTATCAAGCCACTTCAAAGCTGGCTTTCAGCTTTGAGAGAAAATGGAAGCTGCCAACCCCCACTTCAGGTTGTTAAAAGACTGGGAAGACATGATAGTCTGTCTTGTCTGTCATGTCCCTATTTCTGTCTTACTACTCTAGTGACTTAGGGGAATTTCCCCTTGGGTGAGATTCAGAATTCTCTATCCAGCTGAGTTATCTTGTCTCTAGTGGGAGAGCTCCTTCACTGTGTATTGTCTGGTGTGTATATATATATATATTCTCCTACATATACCTTCTCTTATTTCTGTTTTCTTATGATTTGTTTAAATGAGTTTCTTTGCTATTGACTATGTGTGTTCATGTGGAACTGGCCTCAGATGGTAAAGAGGTCAAGTCTTGGACATAGTGTTTGGGGTCATCCTTTTCCCCTAAATGGTAAAGTGATCAGAAGTTAGATGGAATTTTAGATGAACAATATTTAAGGGAGCAGATAGGTATACTTATGGACAGCACCCCATTTCTCTGAGGAGAGTAAAGTGGCTTCAGGCCCCAACTTACTGCTTTCCCTCCTGGCAGGAACTAAAGTCTTTCTTGAAGAATGGTGGGGAAAGAAGAGACTAGAAAGGTTTACTTTGTCTCCCTTCAAGACACAGGAAAGCAGGCCTCCCTACCATGGGAAGAACCTCTCTACATTGGTGGGACCCACTTAAACTCCTATCAATACATAAGAAAAAGTCCCTGACCTCAAGGAATTTACAGCCTAATGGGGGAAGACAACACATAAAAGGAATCTGAAAGGGAAGGAGGTGAGAGGAGGGAAGAAAGGCGACACCATGGAGTAGCCAAAACAAAGTAGAATTGCAGATGGAACGTGGATAGAGCTGGAAGTCCAATTCCAGCCCTCTGTGAAGGAAAACTTTGGGTGGGGTTAAGTACTCCATTCTCTAGAGAGGAGAAAATGCTGAAGAAGATGGGAAGGCATTGAGCATATCCAAGACTGAGTTAGTAGCAACCTTGTAAAATAGACTTGAAATAGCTCCAAAAATGTCCAATTCCAGTAAAAGGTATGAGAACAAATCTGATTAATAGTATAAAATAGCTGCTTTTCTGTTAGTGTATATACTATGCACAGGTAAACCAGGACCTCAGTTCAATCCTTCCTTTACCATACCCAGGCCAGTATCCAACCACTACATTGAGGAACTGGGAAGAGAATGTGGATCTGGTTGAGAAGACAAAGAAGGAGCAGTCAGAAAGGTAGTAAAATGAATGGGACAGGAAACATTTATAAAGCCAAGAGAAAAGAAAATGTCCAGTAGGATGCCATGGCTCCCATTGTCAGATGCTGGAAAGAGTTCAAGGAAGACAAAGACTTTAAGCACTGAAATTATGATCTTGTAACGCTCTGAACACAGATGTTACTCATACACTGGAATATGGGAATTGCTACTAAAGCAAAATACTCACTCCTTAGCTACATGTGCATTTTGCTTCCTACAAGAACTAAAGCACCCTTTGGAGAAAGGACATTAAGAGATTTATGGAAGGGATGGAAGCAGGCAATCAATCAATCTACACAAATTTATTGAGTGTTTACTATAAAGAAAACTCAAGGAGTTTATAATCTTATAGGAGCCAGGTCCTGTGCTGGAATACAAAGACAAAAACAAAATGCTTCCTGCTCTCAGGGAGCTTACAATTTATTGGGGGAAACAAGATGTGCAGTAGATTACAAAATAATTTTGGTAGCAGCTGGAGAGATCAACAAAGTTGGTTTTTTGTTTGTTGGTTTGTTTGTAGGTGGTGCTTAAGCTGAGTCTTGAAGGAAAGTAGCAATTCTAAACAGCAAAAGTGAGGAGAGGACATTCTAGGGACGAGGGACAGCTAATCAAAAATCACAAAGACAGGAAATGTAGTATCCTGTGTGAAAAGCAGTAACAAGGCCAATTTGGCTGAACAGTATTGTGCAGGAGGCAATAATATGTAAAAAAAAAAATGGAAAGATAGTTTGGGGAAAAGTTGTAAAAGGTTTTGAAGGGGTAGGCACTATAAGAGTATGGTAAGAACAATGAATTTGGAGTCAGAGGACCTGGGTTCCAAAGCTGACTTTGTTGTTTTCTTTTTGGAGGGCAATTGGGGTTAAGTAACTTGGCCAAGGTTACACGGCTAGTTTTTTTGTGTGGGTGTTAAATGTCTGGGCCTGAATGGAACTCAGGTCCTCCTGACTCCCGGGCTGGCGCTTTACTCACTGCCTCACCTAGCCACCTCCAAAGCTGATTTTGTTGCTTATTATCTGTATGGCCTTGGTCAAAGTCACTTAATTGGTCTACAAGATCCCTAAAATTCCTTCCAGCCATAAATCGACGTTAAATATTCGATAATGATATTTTATTCATGAATCCATGAAAATGCATTCATTATGTAAGGCAAGGCATTTAATGAGTAAAGCACAGAGGAAAAGGCTCAGGATACAAATAGAAAAGCAAGGCAATCCTTGCTTTCAAGGAGCTTACATTGTAAAAAGAGGAACACAATACATATGAAAGGTTTCAAGAGCAAATCCAATGAAAAAGCCCAGTGGTTCTTAGGGTGCAGCAGCAAAGCAGATTTTAATAGTTTCTTTAATGACATAAAAAAGTAAATAAATGAAACTATATTCACTTCCTATGCTGAACCATTTGATGATGCCAAGGATTTAGGCGTTTCTTCTTTTTCTAAGCTTTCAGTATGTGTAGCTGCCTCAGCTAAGGAGTCAGGTCACCAGCACCTGAAAGAGGCAGTTGCCAAGTTATCTCATCTGGGTTGCTTTCCTAGAAAATGGCTGCGGGGCTGGCCAGAACTAGGGCGGAGTGAATGGGGGCTGCTGCCTTTTCTTATATGATTCTATAAAATGACAACTAGAAGTTTATATATGTTCCTACAGGTATTAGGAAGCCAATGGCGTTTCCTGTAGGAGTAGGACATGGCATATTCGACCCGTACTTTAAGAATATCACTTTATCATCGAGAGGCAAGAAGCCCATTTAGGAGGCTATTGCATAGGCAAGGCTGGAGGTAATGAGCTGAGTGCGTTGGTCCTTGTGGTAGAGTGATCCTAGGCTGTAGAATAGAAGAGACGTTAAGAACTGCATAAAGGTTCATCCTGATTGCTCAACTGCAGGGAGTGAGTGAGACTGTTACTAGTTATAAATAGGACTTTGAGCAAGAGAAAAAGTGGGAAGCCGAGGGCTAACTGGATACCAGCACAGACCATTAGGTATTTGTTCTGCTCGCGGAGTTTATCTGCGATCTTTCAGAAACTAACAAATCCCTCACTAGTTCTGGACTAGGGCAAGGGTTTGACTGAGCACTCTCCGTTGGCAGAGAAGTTGCATTTGGTAGCAGGGCCAGATAAGAGCTAACACCGGCCACAACTACAAACAAAACCTCTAGTTTCCCAGGGTCTGCCTGGGACTTGCCCCTCGCCTGATTCCCTGGCCGAGCTCCTGCGGCGCCGCCCCCGCGGGGTGCAGGCCTGGCAGCACTGGGCGGGTGAGGTGGAGTGGGCGTGGCGGCGGCGGTGGCGGCCTCCGGCAGCGCCTTCGCAGCTAGGGGCTGCACGCCCGCTGCGCTCGCTCGCTTGTTCGCTCAGGATCCCAGGCTGCCAACACTCAACCCGAGCGCTTTCAGCTGGGTTTGACTCCTGTCGCTTCCCGTCTCTCCGAACCGGCACCGCCTCGGCCGGAGTCGTTGTAGGATCTGAGCCGTAGCCTTACCCCGCTCCCTGGCTCCTCGGCCCCCGGCCCAGTCTCCGGCGGAGGCGGGGGCTGGGGGCGTCCAGGAGAGCGCACAAGCATCTCAGGGGCCCGAAAGGTCAGGTAAGGGCGGGCCACAGAGCGATGGGCGACAGGCTTGGGCCGGAACGCCCCGGGTCGCCGCTCCTAACGGACCGTGGTCACCACGGCCCGGGCCCGCTGCCTAGGGAGGAGGGGGCGGTGGGGGAGCTCCGGGGCCCTGGGCCGAGCCCAGCTTCTGGGCGGGTGACCCCGACGCCCCGAACAACTTTTGCACGTGGGGCCTCGGCTTCCCGAGCTGGGGCCCCTGGGGAGGGAGCCCTCCTGGGGAGATGAAGGTGAAGCCCGAGCACCGGGCACCCCGCCCGCCCTGCCCGGGGCAAGGGTCTAGGGGCCCCCGATTTCTAGCCGAGCTGGCGGCCCGGCAGAAACCGAACCCAGAATCTTCATTCCCTGCCCCCTACCCCCACCCTGGGGGGTTTGAAGATTTGATCCAGTTTAATGTATAGGCGGGTCACCAGCACCAGTGCCACGTTTCTCTTCCTTCTGATTCCCAGTTCTTGCCCTAGCAGGGCACCGATGTATCCACTTTCTCTGGTCTGGTCAGTTTCACCATTTCCTTTTTAATCGCTTTTGTTGGCCACTTTGGCATCAAAACAGATGGCAGAGGTGATAAGGGTCTGAAATTAATTGGAGGGGAGGAGCAGGAATGAGGGGAAAAGACCCCCCCCAAAAATGTTTTTTGGTATGAGGTAGGCTCCAAAGTGTGTGGGTTTGGAGGGTTTTTTTTTTTTAATTGAAGGATCATACATATTTCTAGAGCATTAGTCTTTTAAAAGTATTGCCCTGTGAAATCATTAATTAGTTCACATCAAAGGAACATTGTGTAGGCAGGTTGCTATTAAATTACCCCATTTTATAGACCAGGGAGTGTAGGCACCAAAGCTATGCCGCCAGTCATTCTGGAAGCTGTGATTAGAACTTGTCTCACTCCCAGGCCTGTGCTCAACCTAGTAGGTCTTAATACCTCTGGAAAAGCACAGAATATTGAAATTGCGAGTAATTTGTTATTTCTTCAGTTTTTATTATCCATTTCCTTTATGTTACCTATGTATTTCATCTTTTTTGAGCTCAGTTGAAGTTATCCAAGTTCTTAAAGAAGAGAATGACAGGCCCTCGGGATTTTGTTTCTGAAAGGGACAGTACTTTATGAAGTTGAAATCACCTTTGTTGTACTTCTACCAGACAGAAGAGCTGTGTATTCTTGATTAATCTTCTGAATGTTCTCTCTTAAAGATGACTGCTTTCTCCCTGAAAACTATCCAGACAAAGGATACATTTCATCCTTTTTTATTTCAACAGGATCTTCCTCTTACTAAGTGAATAAAAGCCGGGATAGGGACAGCGTAGCTAGGATAAGGCATTAACATGTCCAAGGCAGAATTTAAAAACTGACTCCCATCTTGGTGGTACTGTCCACTAGAGACTTTCATTTGATTTTAAACAAAGGAAACCCCTGTGTTGTTATGCTGATTGAAATTTCTGGCTTTTATATATGTATATATAATATTAAATTATCTTTTTAAAGGTTAGGTTAAAATATGACTCTCATATCATCCTATAAGTTGTGTCCTATGTAGCTTTCCACCTACTTATTCTGAATCTGTCAGCCAGTAGATCTAGATAGCCAGAACTAGGGGTAATACCTTGGCTTCCCTTGGTACTCCAAGTAAAATCCTCTTTTGATTGAATCAGTGAATCACAATTAGACATTCAAATTTAATTTCTTTTCTACAAAAATTATCTTGGAATTATATGCAGATTAATTTTTTTATTATTGTCTTCTGCTCTCATGTCCCTTATATATGTTAGATTTCTGAAACTTCATAGGTTTGACTTCTGTAATTTTCCAACAAAGTTCTCTATCTCCCTTTCTGCCTCTACATTTCATGTGAATACTTTATTCCTCAAATGGAAATTTTCCTAAAATAAGATGAAAGGGTATTTACTTATAGAAAGTTCCTGTCAAAATGTCATCTCTTATAGAAGTGGGACCTAATAGGACTTGTGTGGGTGGGTGTATCCGGAAAAAAAAAATAAAGTAGAACCCTTTGAATTAAGTGTCATTGCATGTGTGAAGAAACAGCAACCCTATATAGGACTATATTTGAAGTTGTAGCAATTTAAATAGTCCCCCCATAGTATTTTAAGTATATAATAATATTTTATGGCCTTCCTCCATAAATAATAAAGTACTACCTTGTACCCTTGTGATGCCATTTTTCAAGGAGTATAAAGCTTGAGTACTTAAGGTATAAAACTCATCATAGAATATTAAATGGGGAGTCACAGGAGGTCAGAACTCTGCTTCTTTCTCAATGGATAATAGAAACAACTTACCCTCTGAACTTCGATGTCGGCCGTTTTTTAGAAAAGGATAACATTTGCCCTTTTTGAGAATAAAATGAATTATTTTGGAAAACACTTTTGACTTACAAAAAGAAAATTGCTCTGCAACTCAAAAGTATATGAGGTGTGATTATAAGTAACAATGCATTTTTTTGTGTTTTTTTTTTTAAGCAAAAACTACTCTTTTGAAATTGCCTTCAGTCAGTTAATGAGAAACACGTGAAAAAGTCTTATAACCTTAGAGTCACACTTTTTTATACCAAGAATAGTAAAACCCAGGTTGAACACCCACCTGATTCACCAGACATGTTTCTAAGGGACTTTTGGTTCTTATTAAAAATTAAATCCACCTCAGAACCTTTTTTTGCTGTTATTGAGGATTCAAAAGAACATCCTGTGTAGTCCTTTAAGGCTGTTCCAAAGGAGGCATTCCAAAGATGTTTTGGGCAATGACAATATGTTTGAGTAAGTATATAGCCTCCTGGGGTAACAGCTTTGATCTCTTAAGTTATGGTCATTTTGTTAAAAGTCAGTTATATTACTTAATACCTCAATAAGTGTATATCCCTAACTCTTAATTTAATTCAGCAAATATTTATTAAATACCTACAATGTTCAGAGCATTGCATTAGGCATCAGGAGAATTCAAATATTAAGAAAAGGGTCCTGCCTTCATGGAGTTAATATTCTAATTGGGATATCTATATGTAAATGATATACAAAACTGAACATAAGTACACTGCAAAGGGACAAATAAAGTGCTAAATAAGGTTTAAGAAAGGAATAATAATTTTGAGAAAGGAAATATAATTCCCATCTATGATTAGGGAAAGATTATGAAGGAGGTGGCATTTGAGCTATTATGAGGAACGGTTAAGAATTTAGTAAGTAGAGATGGCATGGATGGAAGATATTCTAAGCATTGGGAATGGCAGTAATCAAAGACATTGAGGCAGGGGGCGGGTAGAGGGGGATAGAGTATCACTTTCACAGGATCTTAGAGTTGCTGAAGAGACTGGATAGCTCATACGTATTTTTGCACACCCCAATATTTCCCCCAATCAATCTACAATCATTTTCAGGCAAAAAATTATATGCATACTAGGTTTGCTATGGTACATTTTTAAATTACTCAGTACCAATTTCCCTCATCTTCTTCTGCTGTAATACTTATATAGCTTGACCCACAAAATTGTTTTTAAAATGCAAAATGAGTCCTGCATTCTTTTGTAATAGTAAGGTATATATAAGAATAGGGACTTGACTTGTGATTTCATTGGAACAGAGTGCTCACAGATGCGGAATCTCCCGTTGCCAATTCAAATTGGTTCCTTCTCTGCCGTTTGTAGTTTCAGAGTTGCCCAGAGCACTGAGAGCTTAAGTTAACTTGCCCATAGTCACATAGCCAGTATGTCAGAGGAGAGACAAAACCAGGACTTCTTTGTCGTGAAGTCAGTTCTCTGTTGCTTCTCAGCTATTTTGTCTTTTGTAGTCATCTGATAATTTTTGTTGTTGCCTGCCAACAAAGAAAGAATCTATTATCTTATCAACAAACCTGAAAGAAACAAGTCTAAATTGGCCTTTTTGTAAGTTCCGCATATTGCTGCTGATTTACCCTCTGGGGCTCAACAATTACAATCTTTCCTGCAAATAGAGTTCTTCAGATACTTGAAGTATCTGTCTTGTGCCTTTCTCTCCTCCCTTTCTTTTTTTTCCAGGTTATATATGCCTAGTTCTTTCATACTATCCCCATATGGCATGGACTCAAGGCCCTTACCATCCTAACTGCCCTGTTCTGGACACTGCCTCCAGCTCAGCCATGTCCTGCTTAAGTTATGGTGCCCAGAACTGAACACCATGCTCCAGGTGAGGTCTGACAAGTGTAGAGTACAATGGGATTGCCCCCTTGTTCCTGGAAGCTACATTTCTTCAAATTGAGACCAAGATGGAATTCACTTTTTTGGCTATCACTTCACTGCTCACTCATGGCTAGGCTTGCAGTTCCCTGAAGTCCCTAGATCCTTTTCAGAACAGCTGCTACCTATTTGTACCTACCCCATATTACTTTGCAGAGTTGATTTTTTTTTTTACTCAAGTGCAAGACACTTATCCCTATTAAATTTCATCTTTTTAGATTCAGTTCAATGCTCTATAGCTTGTCAAGATGTTTTTGGGTACTAACTTTGTTGCCAGGCTATTAACCGTCCTCCTCAGCTTTGTGTCATCTGCAGATCTGGTGCGCATGCCATCTGTGCCCTTACCCAAGTCACTAATAAAAATGTGAAAGAGCACTGGTTCAAGTACAGATCCCTGGTGTACTTCCCTGAAGGTTGCCATCTTGACATTGAACCTTTAACAACTGCTCTTTGACTCTAGCTATCTAACCAGATCTGAATCCATCTGATTATATTATTCTCTAACCCACATCGCTCCATCTTTTCCATAAGGATACTGTGAGATATTTTATTAGAATCTTTGCTAAAATCTAGGTAAATTATGTTCAAAGTATTTTCCTTACCTACTGGTTTAGTAAGCCTGTCAAAAAGGAAAATGAAGTTACCCTGGCATGACACTTGATGAAGCCATGCTGGCTTTTTGTAATCTTTGCTTCTCTTTCTAGACATTCAGCAAATAACCTCTTCAGTGGTCCTTTCAAGAATTTTATCAGGAATCAAAGTCAAACTCACAGGTCTATAGCTTGCAGTCTTAGTTATCTTTCTCTTTTTAAAAATCAGGACATTTACCTTTTTCCAATCTTGTGATCCCTCTCTTGTTGACCTTGATCTTTCAGTGACATTGACTTTGTGGTAACATCTTCCAGTTCTTTTGGGTGAAGTGACTTGAATTCATCAAGGGTAGCCAAGTTCTCTTTTGCTCTCTCCTTACATATTTTTTGTATAAACTCCCTGCTTGTCATTTTTGTGCTCATTATCAGTGTAACAACATAAAAATTAAGTAGTTCTGTCTTTTCTCTGGTGTCAGTTATCATCCCCTTCCCCAAAGCAAAAGTTCCTAACCTTTCTGAGTCTATATTTTCTCTCACTGTAACAAAAAAAAATCCCTTTTTGTTGTCCTTAAACTCCTTTGCCAGCCTAAACACATTCAGAGCTTGACAATTCTTAACCCTTCTATTCATTTGTGTGTCTGTCTGTATGTCTATCTATTCCATGTTACAAAGATGTATAGTCAAGCAAAACAAATCTATTTATTTTTGGGGGGAAAAACAAATTTCTGCATTGGTCATGACCGCATGGAAAACACAAACACCCACATCATTCTTTATTCTTAAATCACCTCTAAATCATGAAGTAGATGCAATATTTCATCATTAGTCCTCAGAAATTGTGGTTGATAATTATATTGATCAAAGTTTTAGTCATTCAGAGTTTTTTGTCCTTACAAAATTATTGTTTTATAAATTGTTCTTTTCATATAAATTTTCCCAGGTTTTTTTGAAATCATCTTCTTCATAATTTCTTATAGCACAATAGTATTCTATCACATTTATATACCATGACTTTTTTTGCCATTTACATATATATATAATTATACATAGTTATATATAGATGCCATTTATATACCATTTTTACCATTTATATACTATTCCCCAATTGATAGACACCCACTTTTATATTCCCATTCTTTTCCTCCTCAAAAAGAAGTAAGGATATTTGTATACATCCTTAGAGTATGTTTTGCTAAGGACTAATTCCTCCATTAATATACTCCCTCTGTAATTCAAATATCTTTCCTCTCTATTTCCTTGTTGAGTGGGAATAAATTTCTATACCCAACTCTGTGTGTCTGTGTGTATGCATGCATGAGTATATTCTTCCTTCCTTTGATCAGTTTGATTTAGAATGAGGTTTATGTGTAAGCCCTTCCTACCCCCCACACCTTCCTCCTTGTTTGTATAGACTTATACTTGTACATGTCAATTATGTGAAATTATTTCCCCCAACATCCATTCCCTCCTCCCCATATATTCCTATTCTCTTTCCATTTTTCTTTTAAGATCATCAAAACATAATGTAACCATTGCCAGGCCTTTTCTCTAATTATATACTCCCTTTAAAATGATGATAGGGCTCAGAGGGTAACCTATGTAGTATCTCCCGATTTAAGAATGTAAACATTTTAACCTTAACCTTCATAATGATTGTTCATGTTTACCTTTTTATGTTTCTCTTAACTCTTGTGTTTGAACTTCAGACTTTCTATGAAGCTCAGGTTTTTTCATCCAGAATTCTTAGAAGTTCACTATTTCATTAAAAATCCATTTTTTCCCTTGTATTATACATAGTTTTGGGGAGTATGTTATTCTTGGTTGTAAGCCTATGTCCCCTGCCTTCTGAAGTATCATATTTTATTTCTTCATAGTTGTGGCTAAGTCATTTGTAATCCTTACAGTGGCTACTCGGTACATGAATTCTTTCTTACTGCTTTCAGTATTTTTTCTTTGACCTGGAATCTCTAGATTTTGACTGTAATGTTTTATAGTTTTTATAATTTTCATTTTGGGGTTACTTCTATTGATGACTGATGGATACCTTTTCCACTTTGCCCTCTGGTTCTGAAAGAGATCTGGTCAGTTTTCTTTTAAAATTTCTCAAAATAGAATATCTAAGCTCTTTTTATGGTTATGTCATTCAGATAGTATGATTCTTACATTTTTTTCTCCTTGATCTATTTCTCAGGTCAGTTGTCTTTGCTGATACCTTACATTCTCTTTTACTTTTTCAAATTTTTATTTTGTCTTAATATTACTTATTCTCTCATAGAGTGATTGGCTACATTTTGATTCATTTGAATTTTCAGGGTGTTTGTTGTTTAGGCAGGGTTTAAACTATTCGGTTTTTCATTGATCTTCCTCTTTTCTCAACTTGTATGATATTGTGCCTCAGATTTTAGCAAATAATTTAGAGCTTAATTATATGCTCTTTTTAAATTTTTCACTGTTGTTTCTTATGTTTTAGGCTTACTTCCCCAAATTGACTGTAAGCTACATCAAATCCAGTTGCAGATCTTATGTCTGATTTTCTCATAATATTTAGTATACTAATGAGCACACAATAAACATTGATAAATATATTAAAAGTTTGGTATATGGGTGAAACTTGTATTATGACTCAGATAATAAAACTAAATCAAATCAAAATAAAAGTTTCTGCTGGAGTTTCATAGAGCTATAGAGTGCTTTTGTATAGACCTTGTGTAATTACCTAAGTCTTGTTATGTAGGGTAATCTTTTCCGAAAAGGGAACATTGTTTGCCCTGTTGCTAACATAGTATTATGCTTCTGAGCATTTCTCTGTATCATGGTATAATAATGCAAAGAAACATTGGACTTGGATTCATGTATCAGCTTTGACACTTATTAGCTATGTGACCCTATATAACTCAGGCCCTTTACTTCTCCACACCAGTTAATTTTATATATAAAATACAGATTATAATTTCTAGCTCACAAGATAGTTAGGGGGAAAACGCTTTGTAAACTTTACAGTGCTTTAAAATGAGAATTCTTCTTGTTGCTGTTTATAATTGTTTTAAAACAAGCAATGACAGGGGCGGCCAGGTAGCACAGTGAGTAAGAGCACTGGCCCCAGAGTCGAGATGACCTGGGATCGAATCCGGGCTCTGATACTTAGCACCACACCCAGAAATAACTGGCCGTGTAACCTTGAGCAAGTTACTGTACCCCAATTGCTTAAAACAAACAAAAACCAAGCAATGACAGAGTATAGGTATAGTTTTTATTATAGTAAAACTTTGTTTCAGTTTTTATTTGATCTTACAATACAAAATGCTAGCTTTTCCTTGTTACAGAGGCTTTATCTGTACAATGTGTGGCAGAACTAAATGTTCCCAAGTCATTTCAACCAAAACTTTTGGTTGCATCAGTTGGCAAGTTGATCTCTATGTAGGTATGATCAGGGCAAATGATACTTCTGAGTCCCTGTAGATGGCTTATGGTTGATAATTTTGAACAATGATTCATGCTGTAGCCATTTGTAATAACCCTTCTTTCTAGTGTTTGGATACATTTATAACTTACCTTAGTTTTCGTTTATGTATTTAAAAAAAAATCTATTATTAATTATTTTTAGTTTTCAACATTCACTTCCATAAGATTGAGTTTTGAACTTTCCTCACCACATTCTCTTTCCTCCTCTCCAAGATGGCATGGAATCTAATATAGGCTCTACTTATACCTTCATATTAAATATATTTTCATGTTAGTCATGATATAAAGAAGAATTAGAACTATTGGGAGGAACCATGAGAAAGAAGAAACAAAACAAAACAACTAACGAAAAGGAGAGCAAATAGTATGCTTCCATCTGCATTCAGACACTCCAGTTCTTTCTCTGGATGCATTTTCCATCATGAGCCTTTTGAATCTTAGATCCTTGAATTGCAGAGAAGAGCTAAGTCTATCAAGGTTACTCATCACACAATATGGCTGTTACTGTGTATAATGTTCTCCTGGTTCTGCTCATTTCACTTAGCAACAGTTTATATAAGTCTTTCCAGGTTTTTCTGAAGTCTGTCTGCTCATCATTTCTTATAGAACAATAGTATTCCATTATATTCATATACCACAACTTGTTCAGCATTCGCTAATTGATGGACATTCCCTCAATTCCCAATTCTTTGCCACCACAAAAAGAGCTGCTATAAATATTTTTGTACATGGAGGTCCTCTTCCTCTTTTTATGATCTCTTTGGGATATAGATCTAGAAGTCTTTATTTTGTACACATTTTATATACAATCTTATAGCCCTTTGGACATAGTTCCAAATTGCTTTCCAGAATAGTTGGGTCAGCTTACAACTCCACCACCAATACATTGTTGTTCCAATTTTCCCACCTCTTCTCTAGCATTTATCATTTTCCTGTTTTGTCATGTTAGCCAATTTGATAGATGTGATGTTGTACCTCAGAGTCATTCTGATTTGCATTTTTCTAATCCATAGTGATTTAAAGCATTTTTTCATATGATTATAGATAGCTTTAATCTCTTCCTCTGGAGGCGGCTAGGTGGCACAGTGAATAGAGTACTGGCCCTGGAGTCAGGAGGACATGAGTTCAAATCCAGCCTCAGACACAACACAAAAATCTAGCTGTGTGACTTTGGGCAAGTCACTTAAT
This sequence comes from Petaurus breviceps papuanus, assembly GCF_028583685.1. Taxonomy (NCBI): domain Eukaryota; kingdom Metazoa; phylum Chordata; class Mammalia; order Diprotodontia; family Petauridae; genus Petaurus; species Petaurus breviceps. The sequence goes on from NW_027185903.1 coordinate 27,214,301, forward strand.
CCTAGTTGCCCTACCTTCCCCCCTCCAAAAAGAAAAAAAAAGAATTTCTTCCTCTGAAAACTACCTGTTCATATCCTTTGAACATTATCAATTGGCGAATGATTTGTATTCTTATAAATTCGACTCAGTTCTCTCTATATTTTAGAAATGAGACCTTTATCAGAGATATTGGTTGCAAAAATTGTTTCCCACCTTTCTGCTTCCCTTCTAATCTTGGTTGCATTGGTTTTGTTTGTGCAAAAACTTTTCAGTTTAATGTCAGGATTGCTACTCTTGGTTTTTTTTTTTTTACTTCAGCTGAAGCAGAATATGTTCTGCTCTAGTCTTTTACCATTACTCTGTGTGTATCCCTCTGCTTAAAATGTGTTTCTTATAACAACATATTGTATGATTATGATTCTTAACCTACTCTGCTGTCTGCTTCTTTTTTATGGGAGAGTTCATCCTATTTACATTCACAGTTATGATTACTATCTGTGTCTTTCTCTCCATCCTATTCCCCACCCCTTATATGCTTTTCTCTCTTCTTTCTCCCTTTCCCTCTATAATAGAGTTTTGCTTTAGACCATAGCTTCCCTTAATCTGCTTTCCCTTCTATTAGCCTCCACCCTTTTCTTCCCCGTTACTCTTACCCTTTCTTCCCTCCTTTCTATCCATCCCCTCCCTTTTCTTTCCCCTCCTATTTCCTATAGGGAAGTTCCTCCCTTTTCTTTCCCCTTTCCCCTCCTATTTCCTATAGGGTAAGTTAGATTTCTATACCTAACTGATTAGATTATTCCCTCTTTGAGCCTAATCAGATGAGAGTAAGGTTCAAATAATGCTCACCTCCCTCCCTTATATCCCACTACTGTAATATGTTTTTGTGCCTTTTCATGTGAGACAATTTACCTTTGACTGCCTCCTCCTTTTCTAGTCTCCCAGTACAATCCTTTTTCACCACTTAACTTGATTTTTTATCATCACATCAAAGCCAGCTCATACCCACACCCTCTGTCCATGCATACCCCCTCCAAATGGTGAATAATAATACAGTTCTCAAGAGTTACAAGTGTTATCCTCCCCTGTAGTGATGCAAACAGCCTGCCCTTATTAACAACATGTTGTTTTTTTTTTCCTGTTTACTTTTGCATGCCTCTCTTGATTCTTATATCCCAAGATCAAATTTTCTGTTAACTTCTGGTCCCCTCACCAGGAAGGTCTGGAAGTCTCCCATTTTGTCAAATATCCATTTCCTCCCATGAAAGATGATGCTCAGAGGGCAGCTAGGTGGCACAGTGAGTAAAGTGCCGGCCCCAGAGTCAGGAGGACCCGAGTTCGAGTTCGGTTCCAGCCTCAGACACTTAACACCCACACACAAAAACTAGCTGTGTAACTTTGGGCAAGTTACTTAACCCCAATTGCCCTCCAAAAGGCAAAAAAAAAAAAAAAGACCATGCTCAGCTTCTCTGGATAGTTGATTCTTGGTTGTAATTCAAGCACTTTTGCCGCATGAAATATCATATTCTATACCCACCTGTCTTTCAGTGCAGAATCCACAATGTCCTGCACAATCCTGATTGTGGTTCCATGACATTTAAATTGTTTCTTTCTGGCTGCTTACACTGTTCTCCTCTTCACCAGGTAATTCTGGAATTGTACTACAGTATTCCTTGGTATTTTCAATTTGGGATCCCTTTCAAGAGATGATTGGTGGATTCCCTCAATGACTGTTTTACCCTCTGATTCTAGGACCTCAGGGCAGCTTTCCTTGATGACCTCCTGAAAGATGCTATCCTTCTTGGTTTTCAGGTAGACTAATAATGTTTAAATTGTCTCCTGGATCTATTTTCCAGGTCATTTGTTATTCCAGGTATTTTATGTTTTCTTCTATTTTCCTATGCCTCTGTTTTTGTTTGACTGATTCTTGATTTCTCATAAAGTTATTAACTTCTACTTGTCCAATTCCAATTCTTAATGAATTTTTTTTTTCTGTTAGATTTTGTACCTCCTTTTCCATCTGGCCCATTTTACCTTTTGATGAGTTCTTCTCGTCAGCGAGTTTTTGTGCTGCCCTTTTCATTTGGCCCATGCTACCTTTTAAGGACCTGTTTTCCACAGTCAACCGCTGTACTTCCTTTTCCAGGCCATTGACTCTCTCCTGCATACTTCTCAGCTCTCTTCCCAATTCTTCTTCTACCCTTCCCACTTTGTCCTCCAAAGTCCTTCCTGAGCTCCTCCCAGAAGGTTGGGGGCTTGAGACCCATTCACACTCTCTTTGAGGTTTCAGATGTGGGCATATTGACAATGTTGTCCTCCTCTGGATCTGTGCCCCAATCTTCTCTGTCCCCATAACAAGAATCCATGGTCATTGTCTGCCTCTCCTTCTGGCTTTTTGAGTTGAGCTCTCTCGCTGGAACACAGAGGGCACTGACCCAAGCTTCCTGTGTTAGGAGCCTGGGACCCAATTTCTGGCTTTGTGTTCTGGGGCCTCTGGTGCTGGTATCTGGAGGCTGTAGGTTCTGGCAGTTTAGCTGGTGCTCAGCTGGGATCAGCAACACTGGAGCTCTCAGGGTAGGGGTGGGGAGTCTGGCTCCTGGGGGACACCTGCTCACCTGTGCCTTGCACTCGAATATTTGGCTACTGGAGGATGTCTTCCAACCTGGAGTTGCGCTGAAATACTGGGAGATTTGGCTGCTGGAGAGTGCCAGCACACATGGTGGTTTTCCTCGCTGGTGTCTATTGGTTCTTTTGCCTGTAGTGATGCACTCAGGGGTCTTGGTGTTGGCACCTGCCTGTTTCACCACGCTGAGGCTCAGGATCTCCACCTAGGTTGCTGAGGTAGGACTTGCTGCTGGCTTGCTGAGACACCTCCCATGCTGTACTGCGCTCCCTCCCCCAGAGCAAGAGGGGCCTTTCCTGTTAAACCCCCAAGTTTCCTGGGTTATAAGTGCTGTACCCCCTTTCTGCTGGCTCAGCTGTTCAGGGTTTTCCTGGGGTGATATTTTCTGGACTTTAAGAGGTAAATAAAGAAGGGTGAGAGCAACTTCTTACTTTGCCATCTTGGCTCCCAGAAGCAGAACCTCATCTGTGTATTTTTGTAAATAACTGAAAAAAGACAGTTTTGAAAAAATTATGCATGTAGATATGATGTAATAGCTGACATTTACATAAACACATTAAGGTTTACAAAGTGCTTTATATCATCTTAGGTTGAGGCTCAGAATAATTTTGTGAGGTAAGAACTATGAATATTTTAAAATTCATTTTACTCATAAGAAAACTGACTCTTAAAGGAGTAAGGTGGTTTGTTCTTGGTGATCTTTCCTGACTCCAAACCCAACACTCTCTCTATTATACCATGATTCCTCACATCAGATGATGTTCATTACTGTTTAAATATCAGTAAAACAGAAATGACCAAAATTTATCAATACATATACATAAAAAAAATTAACTTCACGTATTTATTTTACAAAGTAAACTGCTTGGAAAACATAACACATAAAAATTCTTGTTGTTCTCTCATTCAGTCATATCCAACTCTTTGTGATCCTGTGGACCATATCACACCAATGCTGTCCGTGGGGTTTTCTTGGCAAAAATACTGGAGTGGTTTGCCATTTTCTTTTCCAGTAGATTGGGGAAAACAGGTTAAATGACTTGCCCAGGGTCACACAGCTAGTAAGTATCTGAAGCTAGATTTGAACACAGTTCTTCTTGACTCCAGGCCTAGCGCTCTATCCACTGAGTCATCTAACTGAAAATTAGAGGTGTATAATTTTTTGGAGATTTTGAAGACATGGGAAAATAGGAAGAAATTGAAATTTGTGCTAAAATTGAAATATACTAAATATTAATTTATAACACTCTTAATAGCTCTTAATTTGCTGCTAGTTAAATATAAAAATCTATTTGAATTAAACTTCATTTATTTTCAAAGTGTATTTGATTAATAATTACAAATTTAAAGATTTAACTTTTTTAAAGGTTTTTATTTTTCCTTATACAAATACAAGTTGCTGAACTTTTAAGGGATTTGGCATCTCTAAATTTCTGCTAGTATATGAGAAGCAGTCAAAAACCTGAACTTCATTGAAATACAAAAGAAATTACTATGTTTTCCCAACTTCATGTCCTATACAATATTAAGCAGATAGAGAAAGTGCAAATTTTCATGAAAGGAAAGGTGACAGAGACAAAAAAAAAAGAAAAACTTACTTGAGATAAATTTTCTTATCTTTTACTAGCAACAGTTTCTTCTGTTTCATCATAGACTTCTGACAGGCTGAAGATTTTTTTACATCGAGAAGAGCTTCTTTACATGTTCATTTGTTTCTTAGTGTTATTTGCAAGCAGACCAATTTCTTTAACTTGCTACAGAGATGGAGAAATCTGAACCAGGTAAGCAAGAGGAATCAGAGGCTTTGTGATACAAAGATCCCTGCAATGTTAAGGGATATTCTTAGCAGAATCTTAGCCTATATTCCTTGAAGATTTCCTGTACTATGCAACAGTTGAAAGAATCTTTGACATTAAATCCTAAATGTGCTGCTTTAAAAAAAATACTGCTATCTAGCACTAGACTCCTGCAGTTGAATCTTACATTCAAAAGATTCTTATATTGAAGCAGTGTCAGTGGTTGAACAGCAGGAATTTTTCCATTTCATATTAAAATCTTTTAATTTGCTTCCATAAATATTCTTAGACTATATAAATGATAGTTTATTTTATGTAGGCCATTTGGAGAAGATTGTCTGACAAAATTACACTGCTTAATTTTTGTAGAATGCTGAAAATTATTAAAAATCTTCTTAATGAATAGTTTTACAAATTTGGGGGAAATAAATACAGGTGGAGTTAGACTATATGAACACCTTATTTTGTAGATTTTATTCATCATAAAAATCTTACTACCCAATTTTCCTATATTTTTAGGAGGTAGGAAAGACAGGTATTTGGGAACATAAAAACAATTTCACTTGGGGTGGCTAGGTGGCATAGTGAGTAGAGCACTGGCCCTGGAGTCAGGAGGACCTGAGTTCAAATCCAGCCTGAGACCAAAAAAAAAAAACCCTTTGCTAGCCATGTGACCTTGGGCAAGTCACTTAACCCCAATTGCCCTACCTTCCCCCCTCCAAAAAAAAATTTTAAAAAGAAGCATGTTTTTATGAACAAATGTAGGTAACTGAGCAGGGTCTGGACCTTGAAGATAAGTTAGTATTTTAAACAGGATTTGGGATCAGGAGGTATAATAAATCCAGTGAAATAAATCAACAAACCATAATGTTATGGAATTTTATTGGCTTTAATGGAACTTCACTGTGAATACAGTATATCCCCTGAACATTTTAACAGTGTTTAATGATACTTTGTTGTGATTTTATGCTAGTAAATGAATCAGATATCCTAAAGAGAGATTGACTATGTCACCATATGCTAATTGTATAAATTTTTATACCGTAAAACTTGCGGTGATTCAGAATTGTAATTGTTATAGAGTTTTCAAAGATGTCTCACATTATACCTGTTTCTTAGGAGATGATTGTTTTTCATTGTATGTTTGGACCCACAGTCAGTGAATAAGCATTATTAAGTGCCCACGGTTTGCCAAACATGTGCTGAGCATTAGGGATAGAAGTACGAGCAAAAATAACTTAGTCCCTACCTTTGAGGAGGAAGACTGCACAAGAGGGAACTGAAAAGCAGAAATTATGAAGGGGGCAGAAGTTACATGCTGGGGCATAGTGAAGTCCAGAGAATCAGAAGTGTGATTGAGCTGGGTGTGTCCCCAAAATGGAGGCACTGGAAAGAGGGAGCTAAGAGAAGCAAATATGGAGGGTTGTTTCGGTATAAGAAGGTCCTAGGCAATGAGGGTATTTCTGGAGTGAAAAGCAGTTGAGTCTTAAGAGTCAAAATAGCTGGGAAGGGAATTCGGGCTGGTAAAATAGAAATAAAAGTACTCTGCAACTTATTTCCTAGAAAAAATTTATACTGTAACCTTGCTTTTTGGTTACTTGCTACTTTCTCACAAAGGATAAGTGAGAGAAATGGTTATTTGACCCTAAGGACAGTATAACACGTACTTTCTACTAAATTATTAGGTCAGAGATGAGACAACTTTTTTCCCCCAAATGCATTTCTTAACCTCCGGAAAAATATTTGTTATTAATGTTCATTGACTTGTTAATGTCATTCAAAATTTATATGTAATTTGTACCTCACTTACACAGTGTAGCACATGGTCCTCCTTTTCAACTTCATCTTATTCTTCTATCTCATTCCTCATTTGTAAATGAAGGTGGTGAACTGGATGACTTTTTTTTAGTGCTATAGTTCTATAATTCTGACTGAGGGCTTATATTAAGTGCTAAAATGATTTTGTTTTCAGTTTTTTTGATGAAGATATTCCTCAAATGCATTATGGACTTAGGAAACCTTAATAATATACCCTTGTATCCTGGATAACTGGTACTACTATAAAGTCAAATTTTGACAACTTTTTACCCTTGAGAAGGAACCCTCAACTGTTAACCAAACACAGAAAACTCACACTGACCTATTGTGTCTATCTAATCAATTAATCAACAAACATTGTGAAATGTATGTTATGTGCCAGATATTGGAGTTGCATGTTCACAGAATAAGACAATCTGTACCTTCAAGGAACTTGTAGGTCAGTTTAACTGAATGAATTACTGGATTCACTTGTGATTCAATTAATGATTTTGTGGCAAAGGTAGCAGGTACTTAGCACTTAGTAATTGATCAAGCCTCTGTTGGGGAAACTCCTGTCTCCTGTTGCTGACAGGAAGGGGTTGGCTGAAACAGGAAGTAGCTAATTCTGTGAAGAAAAGCCCCAGAGAGGCACAGTCAGAATTTCTTAGGACCAGCATCTGGAGGCAGAGCAGCTCCAGAAGAGAGAATCGAGAACTGAGCCACAATTTCCAGTGAACTTGTGGTGGAGCTTCTTCTGAACAGGAGCCCCAGAGTCCAGGAACCCAGGTGACAGAGGAGTCCAGGAGAAGACTGAGGAAGCAGAAGACTGAGGATGCATGACTGGATGCTGAGATTTGTTTGCAGCTTGGTTGAGCCTTGAATTCCTAGAAGCAGAAATTGTGAAGGACCTGAGATGAACTGGACCCTGTGAACTTCATTGTGGAGCAGGACCTACCCGGAGAGCTGGACAAGGAACTGGGAGCTGTCTGCCATTGAACCCAGGTGACAGTCTGGTGAATCCAGGTAGCATCTGGGACCATGGAAGAGGATCCAGGGAATCTGAGAACCAGCTGCAAGTCAAGATGAAAAGGTCTCTCCATGGGTACTGAGTAATGATGAAATTGTAGTTTACTAGTGACCTAGTGGTGGAGGGTTTGTGTATGATACTTAGTAATTGATTGCTGAATAAGTGACTAATTGAGTTAATCTAGTGTGCCCCATGAGTGGAAGACTTTGACTGTTGTACTTTGAGGTAATTGTTCTTTTTTCTAAATATTGTGAACACGGTGAAAACTATGTGTCCATTTTAATGATAAGTTTTTATGAATACTATATTGTGATTTTTCTGTGATGAGTTGTAATATTGTGAATGCTTTACCTTGATTTTCTGTGAATGTTTTGCTTTGATTTGTTATGGAATAAATAGTGTTCTCTATACTGTGTAATCAGAACCTTAAAAGCTGTTCACAGGAGCATTCTTCTGGAAAGCTGCTTGTGCCTGGCATTACAACCCCTCTGAGAGCTAGAGTAGTGTTTTGCGGATATCAACAGTGTGCTAGCTGGAGAAATAGACAGATGAGGTCTGGGACTATTGAGGAGGTATAATAGGGCTGGAATTTTGAGTGCCATCTCTCAGCTATCTCTAGTCCTTGGGATATGAGTCTTGATTCAGAAAAAAAGACTGCTTCACTGATTGTTCTTAAGGAAGAGGGTAGCCCTTAGCTTATGCTGCCATTTTAGTTCATTCCCACCAAATGCTAGTTACACAAAAGATCCTCAGACATAGGAATTAGTAAGTAAATTTATTTCTCCAAGCAAGACAATAAGCAGAAACTAGAATTCTACAGAGATTAGAATATGCAAGTATACAGTATAAACAAGTATAAACGAGCTCTTCACCTGTGAGTAAAATGAGATCTCAGCTCAAATCAAGAGAAAGAGAACAGTCAAATGGCAGGTAACAGTCTCAGCAGTCCCTAGAAAATAGGCCCTAGAAATCAGCAACATGATCCAGCTAACATGTCTGTGGCCCCAAGGACTGGAATCTGCCATTTAATGTCTTTTCTGACTGCCTCTCTAGAGCTCTTTTCTCTATGTGTTTCTCCCAAGAGTGTCTGGAACCAACTCAAGTGCTGTATAGCAGATATGCAGTGTCACATAGCATAGTATCAGCCAAACGAGTCATATCTCCCTGTACATATGAAGCATAGGACTATCCATCCCCAACCCTGCTTGGGGGACAGATTACCTGAATATAAAATAAATTCAATATGTAACTGTAAGAACTCGCCTACTGTGTTGTTCCATTTAGCCTTATATTCTCTTCTTATTTAGAAAAAAAATATTTTGCAAACTCTGGCTATGATTATTATTTTTATTATTAATTATTTCCTACTACCTATATCAAAAGTCATAAAATGCACCAATATCTCATCTCCACCTTTTGGGATCATTTTGTTATTTTACAGCTCAGCTCAGATGCCACCTTCTCCATGAATGCTTTTCTGATATGTCTTCTGATGGCTAGTACATTGTCCCTCTTCAAATTCCTTATATTTTGCTTAGACCTATGTACGTTTTGTATTCTACTATTAGCTCCTTGTTTAATTTTGTCTTTGTATCCCCACCACCAAGCTTGGAGTTTTAAACATCATATACTTATTAAATTCAATTAGATCTCTTTCCTAAAATTTGTATTTTATCTAGATTTCTTGTTGGACTTTATCACAGTCATGTGCTAAACTAATTTTTGTACTTGAAGTGTCCCTGTTGTAAGCTTCTTGACACAAAAGACTGTCATTTTTCATTGTCATATACAGTGTTTTGCATAGATCGGGTTCATTACCATATAATGGGGATGAGGCAGGACCTGAGTTCATTGCCTCTGACCTTTACTAACCATGTGACCTTGGGCAAGTCTTTTAATTTTTCTAAAGACACAGTTTTCCTTACCTATGAGATAGGCACCATAATACCATTAGTATTAATTTTTTTTGAGGGGGGAAGGCAAGGAAATTAGGGTTAAGTGACTTGCCCAAGGTCATACAGCTAGTAAGTATGTCAAGTGCCCGAGGTTGGATTTGAACTCAGGTCCTCCTGTCTCCAGGGCTGGTGCTCTATTCACTGGGCCACATAGTTGCCCCCCATTAGTATTATTAATCTCAGGATTACTGAGAGGCTTAAATGAGATAATGCATGCAAAGTGCTTTGTAGCCCTTAAAGTCCTACAGTTGGCAATGTTAACTATATCAATAAACATTTGTTTAATTGAAACAGCAAAACAGTGGCCCACTTTTACTGTGGATCTGAGATAGTATACATGTTGTAAACCATTTTGTAAGATTTCTTTCTAGGTTTTCAAATAGATAGATTTATTTTTGCCACCAAGTACACTTTGATTCTATAATTTTGACTTAGTGATCAGTTAGGTTTGATTCCTGTTATTTAAAGTCTTTGTTCGTGTAACTGTGCTTACATACCAAAACAAACAAAAAACTTCCCAGAATCTGATAACATTTATCAAAACTATTCCATGTCCAGCTATTGAATTATAAGAACTAAATTTGTAGATATTTTGCACCATCCTAATGTTGAATCATTTCTGTAGACTTATTAAAAAAATTTTTTTAAAGCATTCATCTCTGTTGCTGATCTTTAAAAATCAAAACACTTTAAAAAGGACTGGGGTTCAAATCCTGCCACTGATTCCTGCTATTTGTATAATTTTGGGCAAGTTGGCCTTTCTGGGCCTCAGTTTCCTCATCTGTAAAATGAGATAATTAGATCAAATGATGTCCCTTTCAGCTCTAAATTAAGTCTCCTATGATTGCATATCAACAATAAATACATTAGATAACACATTTCATGAAGTAATATAAGATGATAAAAAAAATAGTTACAGTAAAACATCTCTGTTTTGTTAGTATTATCTTTCCTAAGGTTAAATAAGACTTTATGGCATTCTCTTTGTGTTCTATCACCATTTCTGTGGTCAAATGCAGTTACCGTTAGTCTTTTAATTCAAGGAACCTATGGAGTCTCTCAACTATAGTTTCTGTTACCTTTTATTTTGTTGTATATATTTTTAATTGTTTCAGAAATTTCTTGGGGGTAATACAAATCAACATTCATTCAAGAACAGTTTGAGAAAAGGAGTATTTTAGATATCATGTAACTTGGTGTGTCTTTTCATTCCCTATTTCAAAATTGGAATTAAGGTTCATCATATACAAATGACATGATATATAAGTTAAACTCTGAAATGTTTTCTTGCTTAAAAATGTATTCTAACTCCATTTTTTTTCAAGCTTTATTATGTATTCAAAAGATCACTCTGTACTTATTCATTGTTCTGGAAGATTTTTTTTTGGTAGCTTTTATCCCAAAACAGTTAAGTTCTTACCTGATCTGTCTGACATGTGTTTCTTTGATACTATAATGTGCTGTTGTATTTTGTAGTAATATGGACATACAAGGTCTTTAGTTGAATGTTTACACTGTAAATCTATTTGTTTAACTTAGGGCTTTATACAATAACACTGATATAACAATGCCGCAATTTTACACTCTCCTTCAGCTATGACTATTGATAAATTTACAATTTTCATGTCACATTCCTCTTTACCAAAATACTATTTAGACATCTTATCATTGTGTGGAGGTAGGCCTGTGTTCTCAAAACCCATGTCAGAAGAGCAGAAACTCTAGCAGGTTCTACCAAATTGAAAAAAACTTCCTGTATGTGCGCAGTGACAATGCCTGTTTTCTGAGAACCAGCTTAGCCAAGTATGGCAAGTCTTAACACTGTTAGTTTAGCCATTATGCAGTGAATTCTTTGACATAGCAAGATATTTACATCAAATTCTTCTAAAAGTTCCCCATACATCTTGATCTGATCTGATTGGAGGGTGGCATGTCAAACTCCTTCTGATGCCTTCCTTTTGTAGAAGGCAGAGACTGAAATTTTGGCTTACTGCACTCTGCCTCTGCCATTCTACCTAGTTTCAACTCTGTGGGACACATCCCCTCATCTTTGTTTCTACTGTCCTGTTTCCTTTTTGTATTGTTCCCCTTCCTTCATTAAATTATAAGCTCCTTGAAGGCAGGGACTGTCTTTCTTTTTTGTTAATTCTTTCCCCAGCACTTAGCACAGTGCCTGCTACATGATAGACACTTAAATAAATTGGAAAATAAATAGATAAACAAACAAATAAATAAGTAGCATTGGAAATCACATTGTAGTATCCAGAGTTATCATTGTGTGAGAATATGTTTGTTATCAATGTGTTATTCCTTTAACAAACATTTATTAACATCCTACTCTGTGTCAGGAGTGTATGTTGAAGTAAATAAAATATTCGCCCTTGAGAAGCATAATTCTTTTAGGTGAGACAATGTATACATGAAAAAATACATGCAAAGTAAATACAAGGTAATTTGTGTAGAAGAGACATTAGGAACTGGAGAGATTAGGAAATGGCTCACGTAGAAGGTGGGTTTAAAGCTGATCTTCTAGAGTGGTAAGGAATTTTACAAGGCAGAGGTGAGTGGGGAGTGCATTCCAGTCATGGGGAACAGTCTGCACAAAATCATGGAGCTGGGATATGGAGTATCTTGTGAGGAATAGCAAGAAGTCCAGTTTGACCAGACCATAGAATGTGCAAAGGGGAGTGATATTTAGATTGTTACCAGGTTTTGACTCTTTAAGTGCCATCTTAGAGGAGTTGGCATTGAGCTGTATTTTGGGGAAATGTTCTTGGGAGCTATGAAGAAAATGGATTGAAGGGAGGAAGAAGTCAGACACAGGGAAGCCAATTTAGTGGGCTACTGTAATAGTTTAGGCAAGAGGAGATAACCTGAGAGTGGTAGCTTTGTGAGTACAGAAAAGGGGATGGATGCAAGAGGTGTCAGAGAAGTAATTAATAAGACTTGCTGGCAACTGATTAGATATGTATAGTGAGATCTAGGATAACAATGAGTTTTTGAACCGAGGTGACTGGAAGAATTTTGGTGCCCTGAGCAGGACATTTAGAAAAGGGTTGGGCTTAGGGAGAGAAGATTGGTTTTTGTCCTTATTCTTGACGAGGACCAAAATGATATCACTGATGTTAGAGTCAAGTTATAGTGTGTCCAACTGTGGATGCTCAGACTAATATAATCTTGGAATGCTCTACCACAGGTTGGGCACATATAATCTAGGTGAACATTTGGGGTGGATTCTCTAAATTTGCTCTTCTCCCATGTCTTTTGAGAAACTTCAGTTCTGCTTTGCTCATAGAGCACAGCGCCTTCTCCCATGTGGGCATGACATACTGAGCAGTCCTGTGCCAGTGTCTTCCATGTCACACAATCAATTCCAAAATTCTTTTTTAATTTTATGTTTATTTTTAGTTTATAACATTCATTTCCACAAGATTTTGAATTACAAATTTTCTCCTCATCTGTCCTCTACCCTCCACCCCAAAACAGCAATCCCACTGAAAACCTCCTCCCCTGGTCTGCTCTCTCCTATATCCTCCTCCATCCCCTCTCTGACTTTCCAGTAGGGCAAGATGGATCTCAATACCCCAGTGCCTGTATATCTTATTTCCCAGTTGCATGTAAAATAATAATAAAAACAATAATAACAACAACAATAATAATTTTTAAAAAAAACATTTGATCTTAAAACTTTGAATTCTAGATTGTTTCCCTTCTTCCCTCATCACCTACCCTTACTGGGAAGATAAGCAATTCAATATAGGTTGTATATGTGTAGTTATGCAAAAGATTTCTATAGTGGATATATTGTGAAAGACTGACTATGTTTCCCTCCATCTTATCCCATCCCAAACTTATGCTATTTTCTCCTTAGATGCTATCCCTTTTCAACCCTTCTATTATTCCCCCTCTTATCCCCTTCCCCCCTTCTTTCCTTTCGGGTAAGACACCCAATTTAGTGTGTATGTTATTCCCTCCTTAAGCCAAATTCAGTGAGAATAAGATTGACCCATTCCCTTTTGCCTTCCTGTTCTTCCCCTCCATTGTAACAGATTTCCCTTGCCTCTTATATATGAGAATAATTAACCCTATTCTGTCTCTCCTTATCTCTTCATTATATTCCTCTTTTACCTCTTAATTTTATTTTTTAAATATCATCCCTTCCTATTCAATTGGTCCTGTGCCCTCTATCTATGTATACTTGTATACATATATACATACACTCACATATGTATTCATATGCAAAATACCCTCCTATATAGACATATATATGTATGTATACATATATATATACATTTATATTCCCTTCAACTATCCTCATACTGAGAAAAGTTTCATAAATCACAATTATCATTTTTCCATGTAGGAATGTAAATAGTTCAACTTTAGTAAGTTCTTTTCCCTGTTTACTTTCTCATGCTTCTCTTGCTTCTTGTATCTGAATGTCAAATTTTCTATTCTACTCTGGTTTTTTCATCAAGATTTCTTGAAAGTCCTCTATTCCACCGAATGACCATATTTTCCCCTGAAACATGATACTCAGTTTTGCTGACTAGGTGATTCTTGGTTTTAATCCTAGCTCCTTTGACCTCTGGATTATTATATTCCAAGCCCTTCAATCCCTTAATGTAGAAGCTGCTAGATCTTGTGTTATTCTGATTGTGTTTCCACAATATTCATATTGTTTCTTTTGGCTGCTTGTAATATTTTCTCCTTGATCTGGGAACTCTGGTACCTGGCTATAATATTCTTAGGAGTTTTCTTTTTGGGATCTTTTTCTTTTTTTCCCATTTTTATTTTTTTTAATTATTTTTTTTCCATTTCTCAAATACTTTATTTATTAACTTCTGATATACATCATTCATTTCTGCCAGATTTTGAGTTTTAAATTTTCTCCCCGTTTTTCTCCTACCCAGAACCCCAAAATAGCAGTCCCACAGGATATCCCCTCCTCCAATCTGCTCTCTCCCATATTTTCTCCCATACCCCTTTCAACTTTTCCAGTAGGGCATGGTGGATCTCTATGCCCCAGTGCCTGTATATCTTATTTCCCAATTACATGTAAAAGAGTATTAATAATATATATATAAACATCTGATTTAAAACTTTGAATTAAAGATTCATTTTCTTCCTCCCTTGTCACCCAACCTTACTGGGAAGATAAGGAGTTCAGTATAAGTTGTACATGTGTAACTAATGCAAAACAATAACATAGTAGATATACTGTAAAAGATTGACTATATTTCCCTCCCTCCTATCCCACATCCCACTTGTTCTATTCTCTACTTTGATCCTGTCCCTTTTCAAAAGTGGGTGCTCCCAACTTTCCTCCCCCCCCAGCCTGCCCTCCCTTCCATCATCCCCCCTCTCATCCCCTTCCCCCCTACTCTCCTGTAGGGTGAGATACCCTATTTAGTGTGTATTTCATTCCCTCCCCAAGCCAAATTCAATGAGAATAAGGTTGACCCATTCCTTTTTGCCTGCCTATTCTTCCCCTCCATTATAACCATTTTTCCTTGCCTCTTCTATATGAGATAGTTTACCCCATTCTGTCTTTCCCCATCTCCTCTCATTATATTCCTCTCTCACCTGTTAATTTCAACTTCTAAGTATCATCCCATCCTGTTAAATTGGTCCTATGTCCTCTATCTATGTATACCTGTAAACATATATGCACACATTCACATATGTATTCACATGCCCATATAGACATATATATATATATATATATATATATATATATTTCTATTCCCTTCAACTGTTTTCATACTGACAAAATTTCATCAGTTACAATTATTGTTTTTCCATGTAGGAATGTTAATAGTTCAACTTTGATAAGTTCCTTATGATTTCTTTTCCCTGTTTACCTTCTCAAACTACTCTTGTTTCTTGTACCTGAATGTCAAATTTTCCATTCAGTTTTGCTGGGTAGGTGATTCTTGGTTTTAATCCCAGCTCCTTTGCCCTCCAGAATATCATATCCCAAGCCCTTTGATCCCTCAGTGTAGAAGCTGCCAGATCCTGGGTTATTCTGATTGTGTTTCCACAATATTCAAACTGTTTCTTCCTGGCTGCTTGTAATATTCTCTCCTTAAGCTGAGAATTCCAGAACCTGGCTATAATATTCCTAGGAGTTTTCTTTTTGGGATCTTTTTCAGGAGGTGATCGGTGGATTCTTTCAACCTCTGTTTTGCCCTCTGGTTCTAAGACATCAGGGCAGTTTTCTTTGAGAACTTCCTGGAGGATGATTTCTAAGTTTTTCTTTGATCGTGGCTTTCAGGTAGTCCAGTAATTTTTAAATTATCTCTCCTGGATCTATTTTCCAGGTCAGTGGTTTTTCCCATGAGGTATTTCACATTGCCTTCTATTCTTTCATTTGTTTAAATCTGTTTAACAGCATCTTGATTTCTCATAAAATCATTAGCTTCCATTTGCTCCAATCTAATTCTGAAGTAATGATTCTCCTCATTGAGCTTTTGAGATTCTTTTTCCATCTGGCAAATTTGGCTTTTTAAGGCATTCTTCTCCTCATTGCCTTTTTGAGCCTCTTTTGCCATTTGAGTCAGACTGTTTTTTAAGGTATTATTTTCCTCAGTCAGGCTGTTGACTCTCATTTCATAATTTTCTTGCATTGTTCTCATTTCTCTTCCCAATTTTTCCTCCATTTCTCTTATCTGCTTCTTAAGGTCCTCTATGGCCTGTAACCTCGTATTTTCCTTTGAAGCTTTTGTTGCAAGAGTTCTGACTCACTGTCTTCCTCCTGTTCCATGCTTTGTTCTTTTTTGTCCCCAAAATAGGTATCTAATGTTGGCATCTTCTGTCAGCTTTGTCTCCTTTGCCTGCATGTCGCCGCTCAGTCACTTGACCCCTGGGCTTTTTGCCACAGGAGGACTCTGCCACCAGACAGCGGAGCTTTAGTTCCCAAATGCTGGGGTTTTCTCAGCTGCTGGAGGTATTAGATTGGTGCCCTCTCTGAAGCCTCCATGGGCTCTGGCAAGCTGGACACATGCCCCAGGACCTCCACCCTAGACTGCAATTCACATCCAAACAGATTAAAGCAAGAGTGATTACCCCTCAGACTTGTTGCTTGGTCCCCCTGCACTCTGCAGGCCAGGAGCTGAAGCTGCCATGTGGTGCTGGCCGGCTATGCCTGCATCTCAGCGGCTTCTTGCCCCGGGGGAAAAAGCCAAGTACTCCCACTTACTGGGTCCCAAAGTCCAGACTGCACTGACCTCTCACTTTGTCGTTCACATATATGTGTTGATAATTCTGGAAATGGCCACAGCTGCTGCTGATCTGGAGTCCCTCTGGCCGGCGGCTGGTCAGGCCCGGCCTGGGGCTAAAACCTCAGTGTGGAGCTGGGCTTGGCTCCCAAAGCGCTGTGCTGGCCGATTCCTGCTGGTCTGCTGGGCTGTCCTTAGCGAGTGGTTAGTTTCTCTGTGTCATTTTGTGGGTTCTGCAGCTTCAAAGTTTGTTCAGAGTTCCCTTTTTACATGGAGTGGGGAAGGTGGAAGCTGGAGCTGCTCAGAGGTCACAACCTTCTACCTTGGGATGTTTTTAAAGAGGTGATTGGTAAATTCTTTCAATTTCTATTTTGCCCTCTGGTTCTAAAATATCAGGGCACTTTTCCTTGAGAATTTCTTCAAGTATGATTTCTAGGTTCTTTTTTTGATCATGGCTTTCAGGTAGTCCAATAATTTTTAAATTATCTCTCCTGGATCTATTTTCCAGGTCAGTGATTTTTCCAATGAGATGTTGCACATTGCCTTCTATTTTTTCATTTGTTTGGATCTGTTTAATAGTATATTGATTTCTCATAAAGTCATTAGCTTCCATTTGCTCCAATCTAATTCTGATGGATTTATTCTCTTCAGTGAGCTTTTGAAATTCTTTTTCCATCTGGCAAATTCAACTTTTTAAGCATTCTTCTCCTCATTGGCTTTTTGGGCCTCTTTTGCCATTCGAGTTAGCCTATTTTTTAAGATATTATTTTCTTCAGTCAGGTTGTTGACTCTCTTTTCATGATTTTCTTGCACCATTCTCATTTCTCTTCCCAATTTTTCCTTCATTTCTCTTACTTGATTTTCAAAATCCTTCTTGAGCCCCTCCATGGCCTGTAATCAGTTCATATTTTTCTTGGAGGCTTTTGATGCAGGAGTTCTGACTTTGATATCTTCCTCCTGCTCCATGCTTGATCCTTTTTGTTCCCCCATAAAGGATTCTATTGTCTGTTTGTGCTTCCATTGCTTGCTCATTTTGGCAGCTAAGTACTTGACATTTGAGCTTTTTGCCACAGTAGAACTCTGCTTCCAGAATGAAAAGTATGTCCCAAATTGCTGGGGTTTTTGCAGCTGCTGGAGCTATTAAATGAGTACCATCTCTACAGCCCCCACACTCTCTGGCTCACTGGTCACACACCCCAGGACCACCACCCAAGACTATGATCCGAATCCAAGCAGGTCAAAGCAAGAGCGTTTAGCTTCTGAATGGTCGCTTGGCCCCTACAATCTGCAGGCCAGGAGCTCCGGAAACAACCACGCAGCAGCAAGGTGCAGCCACCACACCTCCACTACTTCTTGCTCTGGGGGTAGCAGCCGGACCGCTGTCTTCTGTCCCACTCTGGACCAACCAACTTCCTCACTGACCTTTTACTTTGTCTTTGGCATTTATGAATTGAGAAGTCTGGAAATTGCTACAGCTACGGGTGATTTAGTCTTGTGAAGTCTGCTCTAATTCCAGAATTCTTGAGAGAGACCTTGAGAGTGTCCTTGTATGGCTTTTTCTGACCACCATGTGAGCGTTTGTCCTGTGTGATTTCTCCATAAAATACTCTTTTGGGCAAGCAAGGGAGAGAAGAAAAGATAGTATTGTTTTGGATATGTTGAGTTTGGGATGTCTTTGGGATATCTGGTTTTGAAATTTTCTCTGGAAAAGTGATGATTTGGAACTAGATCTCTGGAAGGAAAATCTGGGTGAAATGTATAGTTCTCAGTGTGATCTGCTTAGATATAAGTAATCTCATGTGAGTGGATGAGGTCATCACTGAAAAGATTGTAGAGAGCAAAGAGATAAGGTCCAGGATAGAGCCTTGGGGTTTATACTTAGGACCCAGAAAGGGATAAAAATTGAGGAAAATGCCATCAGATTTAGCATTTAAAAGCTGATCAGTAACTTTGCACAGAACAATTTCAGTTGAGTGATCTGGTCAGAACCAAGATTGCAAAGTGATAAGAAATCAGTGAGAAAGTAGAGGGAAAAAAGATCCAACAACTTTTTTAAAGGAGTTTGCTTATGAAAAGGAATAGAGAAATAGGACATAGGATGATGGCTTTTCTCAAAGAGAAATGATATGTTCATAGATGAGTAAATACAAAATAAATGCAAAGTAATTTCAGGGTAGAAATGGGGGAAATCACTGACAACTGGAGGACTTAAAAAGGCTTCACATATGAAGTATCATTTGAGCTGTACCTTGGAGGAAGCCAGAGCTTCTTAGAAGAAGAGGTAAGGATGGTATTGTATACATGTGGAGTAGATTGTACACAAGCATGGGGATGTTAGAGGGGATATTTTGTACAAGGCACAGGAAGTAATCCAGGTTACTTGGAACATAGTCTCTGAAGGGACATATATATATAATAAGCCTAGAATAAAAGGCTGAAAACAGATTGTAAAAGTCTTTATGCCAAAGAATGGAGTTGATATTTGATCTCAGTGGTAAGAGGGAGCCACCAGACCTTCTTGAGCAGGGGAATGATATAGTCAGATCTGTGGTTTGGGAATATCAATTTGGTAACTGTATGCTGAGTAGATTGAAAGGGAAAGACAGAAGACGGAGACCAATTAGGAAACCAAGAGAGAGGTAATGAGGGCCTGAACGAGATTCATTGTAGTGTTAGTTGAGAAAAATAGACAGAGGGGATAGATGTAGTATAGGTAGAACTGACAAGACTTGGAAACAAATGTGGGGTGAGGAGTTGAGATTATGAACCTGAATGATTAAAAGGATGATGGTGCTTTTGACAGAAAGGGAAGTCTGGAAGAAAAGTAAATTTAGGTAGAGGGATAGGACATTTTGCCTGTGGTTCATCCAGTTTGAAATTTCCATTAGGCAGTTGATAATGGAGGACTGGAGTTCAGGAGAAAAACTAGAGATTAGGGAGATAAATAAATATGCTTATGTGGTATATTTATATAAAATATGTAACAATATTTTTGAGTTTTTATACTTTATGCACACATACATTCTTCATTCAGTCACACAACCGACAGAAAGGTACAGAGAATATAATATCCTGTTTTGATTGTCAAATTTTTTTAAAGCATTTACCCAGCTGACCAAAACACAACCTTAAAGGATCTTTTCCAACAAGGAATCTCCCATGTATTCATTGAGACAAATGAGATTCTTGTTAAATACAGTCACAGATGAGTATGTTCAAGTGAGACTTAATATAGGGATATGTAGGTCACCAAACTTGTTGGCCGTCCTCATGGAGGATGTCCCAAGAAAGATCCACATTGAAGGAGGACTTTCTATGGATGGTTTGGTCCTCTAGATACTTTGTGGATGATTGCATCAGGCCCCCAAAATCATAGGATAACCACAGTGAGATACCATGAATACTCAGAGATCGGCCTAATCATCTCTACAGAAGAAGCTAAGTGGATGAAAGATGCCTATTTTCCAGTCCACAATATATAGTTGAAAGACCAGTGTCTTGGGATGGCTAGGTGGCGCAGTGAGTAAAGCTCCAGCCCCAGTGTCAGGAGGACCCCAGTTCGGTTCTGGCCTCAGACACTTACACACACACACACACACACACACACACACACACACACACACAACTAGCCGTGTAACTCTGGGCAAGTGACTTAACCCCAATTGCCTTCCAAAAGGCAAAAAAAACAAAACAAAACTGTGTCTTGAGTTAGTACATAAATATGTATATGTAGGATAGGCCTTGCTGATGGACAGTGAGTTAGTATCAGAATTAAATGAAGGAAAATAACAAGCTGTAATTGGGAAATTGTCCAGTGCTTTCAACAATTTCAAGATGTCCCTTTGTTTAAATACCTTACTTGTAACACAGATGTTTCTGGATGATGCTATGTGGTTGTGACTCTTAAAATGTAACAGTCTCCAAAGAATTAGTTGTGGGTAATCCACAGGGTAATGCATTGATTCATAATTGGTGAAAATAGTCTGTAGCACATGGGGGGGGCAGTGAGTATATAAGTCAGAAGATGTCTGCCACTTGCTACTGTGTGACTTTGGATAAATAACTTTCATTCCCTGCAGCACATTTTTTCTTACTTGAAAAATGAGTAGATTAGACTTGATGACCCCTAAGGCCCCATTCAGTTTTATGATTCTATTTTCCCATGCATAAGAAATTTAGTATTTCCTTCAGTTAGGAATTAAAAAAGCAAAACTAAACATGAGTCTAAGAAGTGACCCAGAGGAAGTCTGGTTACTTCCAAGATAGGTGGGGAGAGAAGGAGGTCCATGACACCCAAAAAGTTAAAACCTTGTTCTAAACTAGCTTTGTTTTGAGAGCTGGTCTCCTACTTTACAAATAAGCAGTATAATTATAAGGATTATACGATCATAGATTTAGAACTAGAAGGAACTTTAGAGTCCATCAAATCTAACCTCCATCATTTTACAGATGAGATAGCGAAGGCTTAAAGTGGTTACATGACTTGCCCGACTCTCATAACTGTTAATTATCTGAGGCAGAATTTAAACTGACTTTCCTGACTCCAAAATCTGATAATCTATCTACTATACTGCAGAAAGTAATCTAAATTCATCCTTTCTCTTTTCAAATGACCAAATCTGAGTTTGCTAATCATTTTGGGATTAAGCTAATTTTAAAACAGGTTAGTGGTTCACTTAAAGTGTTCAGTTGAATTGCTGTTTACTTAGTGTATTAATTTAGCTTTCATGTATTCATTTGGAGCAGGAGATAAAATATCAAAGCAGAATGTTTTACTTCCTTCTCCAAAATTCTCACAAACAACTGTTTTTAGTAACTGTGTCCAAATCTTGAAGGAAAACTGCTAGAGAGGAAAATGAAACAGGGAAAAGTAAATATATGTTACTACCTACTATCCTAAGTCCTACAGGAACTGAAGAGAATGTGAACTGTAATGTGATCAGTTTGAGTTCTCTTGCTGCCTTCTCTATAATTCATTATGAGATGTTTCACTATAGATTTGCATCTTACATTTGGATAATACAAAGTAAAATAAGTGAAAAGAAGAAAATTAGAAAACTACAATATTGTGGGTTTTAGATATTAGAAGTACTTTCCATTGCTCAGATTGAAAGACATTACATGCTTCTAGTTCTAGACATCATCATCTTTTTTTTAAACCTGTCTTGCATATTTTCTCAACTCAGTTCATTAGTTTGATAAGTACCCTCAGTAAATTTTATTCACCTGCTTATACTTGAATTTCTTTTAAATTCAGTAATAATAATATTCAATAATAATAAAGCATTACTTTGTTTTACAGTTTTTGTTTTTTGCTGAGAAGTTGAAAGCTCTTCACGAAAACCTAACAGGTACTGTATCTTACTTTAAGTAAACCTAACATATGAAAATAGAAAAACAACTTGTGAGGAGGTTATCATGTACTTTATAAAAATATTTCTCAAAATTGTGAGATCTAGTGTTTATAATTGTCTCATATACAACTTTTCAGGGATATGCCTTTATTGTAAAGTGAGATTTGAATATAATTAATATCCTTAAAAATAGTGCAAGACAGCAAATATAATACATATATCAATGACCTTAGCCTTCTTCCTGAAACATTGGCCCATCTTTTAAATATCTACATTCTTCCAGGTTTACTATATAGATTGTAGGTCAACAAATACGATTGTCTCCAAAGAATTAAAGTTACTGGTTACCCAGATGGCAATATAAATGCACATTTTGGAGTATGAGCAGGCAGTGATATGTTAACAGTGAAGAATTTGTGTGGGAGAACTGGCATAAAAAGATTTCAGTGTATTTGGGGGATAGCCAATGGCACTGGTGTCCTTTGATTGTCAAGATTGTCTCTTGAGAATCATTGGAGGTCATGGACAAGGAGATCCAGAGGAAGAAGAGGAGTGGATGGCATGAGAGCTGTAGGAATAAAGTGATAGTTCAACTGTACCCTGTTCTCTTTGGACCTCATCTACAGTATTGTGTTTAGGGGTTTTTTCCCCTACCCTCAAAAGCACTTACATTTTATTGTTATTATTTTTTCCCAGTTAATAGTATTTTTTCTAATTACATATAAAGATAGTTTTCATCATTCATTTTTATGAGGTTTTGATTTCCAGAATTTTCTCCCTCTCTACCCTCCTCCCCAAAGCAGCAAGCAATCTGATATAGGCTATACATGTACAATCATATTAAATATATTTCCACATTAGTCATGTTGTAAAAGAAATATCAGAACAAAAGGGAAAAACCATGAGAAAGAAAGAAACAAAAAGTGAAAATACTGTGCTTTGCTCTGCATTTAGACTCCATTGTTCTTCCTCTTTATGTGGATAGCATTTTGCATAATGAGTCTTTTGGAATTGTCTTGGATCATTGTATTGCTGAGAAGAACTAAGTCTATCATAGTTGATCATCTCACAGTGTTGCTGTTATTGTGTATTAGTGTTTCAATTTTCCCACATCATCTCCCAACATTTATCATTTTCCTTTTCTGTTATATTAGGCAATTTGAGAGGTGTGAGGTTGTTTTAATTAGCATTTCTGTAATTCATAGTAATTGAGCATTTTTATATGATTATAGATAACATTAATTTCTTCATCTGAAAACTACTTGTTCTTATCCTTCGACCATTTATTAACTGCAGAATGACTTGTATTCTTATAAATTTGACTCAGTTCTCTATATATTTTAGATTTGAGGCCCTTACCAGAAACATTGACTATAAAAATTATTTCCCAGCTTTCTGCTTTCCTTCTCATCTTGATTATATTGGCTTTGTGCAAAAAAACTTTTATAATGCAGTGTAATCCAAATTATCCGTTTTGCATTTAATAATGTTCTCTGTCTCTTGTTTCGTCATAAATTCTTCCCTTTTCCATTTACCTGACAGGTAAACTATTCCTATTCCTTGCTCCCTTAATTTGCTTATGGTATCATCATTTAAGTCTAAATCATTGACCTATTTTGACCTTATCTTTGTATATTGTGTGAGATGTTGGTCTCTACCTAGTTTCTGCCCAAGTATTCATACTGTTTTCCAATTTTCCCAACAGTTTTTTGTCAAACAGTGAGTTTTTATTCTGGAAGCTGGATTCTTTGGGTTTATCAAACAGTAGATTACTACAGTCATTTATTACTGTGTCTTGTGTACCTAACCTATTCCAGTGATCCACCACTGTATTTCTTAGCCAGTACCAAATAGTTTTGATGATTGCCACTTCATAATATAGTTTTAGATCTGGTACTGCTTAGGCTACCTTCCCTTGCATTTTTTTCATTAATTCCCTTGATATTCTTGACCTTTCTTTTGTTCTTCCAGATGAATTTTGTTATTATTTTTTCCTAGCTCTTTTTGGTAGTTTGATTGGTGTGGTACTGAATAAGTAAATTAATTTAGGTAGAATTGTCATTTTTATTATATTAGCTTGGTCTACCCATGAGCAATTGATATTTTTCCAGTTGTTTAGATCTGACTTTATTTGTGTGAAAAGTGTTTTGTAATTGTGTTCATGTAGTTCCTGAGTTTGTCTTGGCAGGTAGGCTCCCAAATATTTTATATTGTCTACCGTTATTTTAAATGGAATTTCTTCTTCTATCTCTTACTGCTTGGCTTTGTTGGTAATATATAGAAATGCTGATGATTTATGTGGGTTTACTTCATATCCTGTAACTTTGCTAAAGTTTTTAATTATTTCAAGTAATTTTTAAATTGATTTTCTAGGACTCTAAGTATATCATCATTATCATCTTCGAAGACTGATAGTTGTGTTTCCTCATTGCCTATTCTAATTCCTTTAGTTTCTTTTCTTTTCTTATTGCTAAAGCTAACATTTCTAGTACAATATTGAATAATAGTGGTGATAGTGAGCATCCTTGTTTCACCCTTCATCTTATTGGGAAGGCTTCTAACTTATCTCCATTAGGGATAATGCTTGTTAATGGTTTTAGATAGATACTGCTTATCATTTTAAGGAAAATTCCATTTATTCCTGTGTTCTTTAGTGTTGTTGATAGGAATGGGTGCTGTATTTTGTCAAAAGCTTTTCCTGTATTAATTGAAATAATCATATGAGTTCTGTTAGTTTTGTTCTTGATATGGTCAATTATGCTGATAGTTTTCCTGATATTGAACCAGCCCTGCATTCCTGATATAAATCCCACCTGGTCATAGTGTATGATCCTGGTGATAAATTGCTATAATTTCTTTGCTAATAGTTTATTTAAATTTTTTGCATTAATATTCATTAGTGAGATTGGTCTGTAATTTTCTTTCTCTGTTTTCACTCTTCCTGGCTTAGGTATCAGCACCATATTTGCATCATAAAAAGAATTTGGTAGGATGTCTTCAACTATTTTTTCCAAATACTTTATATAGGATTGGAATGTATTGTTCTTTAAGTGTTAGGTAAAATTCACTTGTAAATTCATTTGGCCTTGGAGATTTTTTTTCTTAGGGAGTTCTTTGATGGCTTTTTCAATTTCTTTTTCTAAAATGGGGTTAAGCTTTTCATTTCCTCTTCTCTTAATCTGGGCAATTTGTATTTTTGTAAATATTCATCTATTTCACTTAGATTGTCAGATTTGTTGGTATACAAATATGCTCCTAATTATTGCTTTAATTTCCTCTTCATTCATGGTGAATACAACCTTTTCATTTTGATACTGGTAATTAGTTTTTTTCTTTTAAAACAAATTAACTAAAGGTTTATCTATTTTATTGTTTTTTTCATAAAGTAGACTCTCAATTTTATTTATTAGTTCAGTAGTTTTCTTGCTTTCAGTTTTATTAATCTCTCCTTTCATTTTCAGAATTTCTAATTTGGTGTTTAACTGGGAATCTTTAATTTCTTCTTTTACTAGCTTTTTTAGTTGCATGCTCAATTCATGGATCTCCTCTTTCTCCATTTTATTCAGGTAAGAATTTAGAGAGAGAAAATTTCCCCTTTGGCTGTATCCCATAAATTTTGGTATGTTGTCTCATTATTATCATTCTCTTGGATGAAATTATTGATTATTTCTATGATTTGTTGTTTGATTTACTCATTCTTTAACATTAGACTATTTAGTTTCCAGTTAATTTTTAATCTATCTTTCCATGGCACTTTATTACATGTAGTTTTTATTGCATCTTGATCTGATATGGATGCATCTGAAATGGATTTAATGTATCTGCCTATGTGCATTTATTGTGAGGTTTTTATGCCCTAACACTTGATCAGTTTTTGTGTAAGTGCCTTGTACTGCCAAGAAAAAAATATATTCCTTTCTGTTCCCATCCAGTTTAATTCAGAGTATCTATCATACATAACTTTTATAAAATTCTTTTCACCTCAGATTCTTTCTTGTTTATTTTGTGGCTAGATTTATCTAGTTCTGAGAGGGGGAGGTTGAGGTCTCCCAGTAGTAGAGTTTTGCTCTCTGTTTCTTCCTAGAATTCACATAGCTTCTCTAAGAATCTGGATGCTATACTACTTGGTCCATATGTTTTGTATTGATATTACTTCATTGTCTATGGTACCTTTTTAGCAAGATGTAGTTTCCTTCCTTAACTCTTTTAATTAAACCTATGAGATTAGGATTGCTATCCTGCTTTTTTTTTTTTACTTCAGCAGAAGCATAATATATTCCGCTCCAATCTTTTACCTTTACTCTGTGTGTATCTTTATGCTTCAGATGTGTTTCTTATAAACAACATATTGTAGGATTCTGGTTTTTAATCCACTCTGCTTTCCACTTCTGTTTTATGGGAGATTTTATCCCATTCACATTCATAGTTGTGCTTACTAATTGTGTATTTCTCTCTGCTTATACTTTTCTCTCTCCCTTTATCATGTCACTCCTCACCATGTTTTTTTCCTGACCACCACCTACCTCAATCTGCCCTCCTTTGTATCAGCCTCCTCCCTTTTCTTTCCCCTTTCCCTTCCTACTTCTGCCTTCCCTTCTGCCCTCCCTTCTTTCTAGCCCCTCTCCTTTTTCTTTCCCTTTTCCCCTCCTACCACCTTATAAGGTAACATAAATTTCTGTGTCCAACTGAGTATGTACGTTATTCCTTCTTTGAACGAAATCTGATGAGAGTAAGGTTCAAACAATGCTCACTTCCCTCCCTTCTTTCCTTTACTGTAATAGGTCTTTTGTACCTCTTCATGTGATGTAATTTACCCTGTTCTGCCTCCCCCTTTCCTCTTTTCCCAGTCTAATTCTTTTTTTCACCCCTTAATTTTTTATATCATCACATCAAAGTCAACTTATAATGACATCCACTCTTTTTACCCCTTCTAACTGCCATAATAGAAATACAGTTCTCAAGACTAACAAGTATCATCTTATCACATAGTGATGTAAACAGTTTAACCTTATTGAATACATATTTGTTTTTTTTATTTTCCTTTCCAGTTTACCTTTCTATGCTTCCCTTGAGTCTTGTATTTGGAGATCGAATTTTCTGTTCAGCTATGGTTTTTTCATCAGGAAAATTGGAAAGTACCTTATTTCATTTAATTTCCATCTTTCCCCCTGAAAAGATGGGCTTTGCTGGGTAGCTGATTCTTGGTTGTAATCCAAGCCCCTTTGCTTTCCAGAATATCATATTCTGAGCCATCCTGGTACTTTAATGTAGAAACTACTAAATCCTGTGTAATCCTGACTGTGGTTCCTTGACATTTGAATGGTTTCTTTCTAACTGCTTGCAGTATTTTCTCCTTGACCTGGGATCTCTGGGATTTGACTACACTAATATTTCTTGGAGTTTTCCTTTTGGAATATCTTTCAGGAGGTGATCAGTAGATTCTTTCAATGACTATTTTACCTTCTAGTTTTAGGATATCAGGGAAGTTTTCTTGATAATTTCTTGAAGGATGCTGTCCAGACTCTTTTTTTGATCACAGCTTTCAGGCAGTACAATAATTTTTAAATGATCTCTCCTGAATATGTTTTCCAGGTCAATTGTTTTTCCAATGAGGTATTTTACATTTTCTTCTATTTTTCTGTTCTTTTGATTTTGTTGGACTGAATTTTGATGTCTCATAAAGTCATTAGCTTCCATTTACCCAATTCTAACTTTTAAGGAATTATTTTCTTCATTTAGCTTTTGTACCTCTCTTTTCTATTTGACCAATTCTTTTTTTTTCTTTTTGGAGGGGGGAGGGCAGGGTAATTGGGGTTAAGTGACTTGCCCAAGGTCACATGGCTAGTAAGTGTTAAGTGTCTGAGGCCGGATTTGAACTCAAGTCCTCCTGACTCCAGGGCCAGTACTCTATTCACTACACCACCTAGCCACCCCCACTTGTTGGATATTTTATAGTGGTTGGATTAGATGACAGTGGGAGTCCCTACCAACTCTCAAATTCCATGATTCTCTGCTTTTGGAGATTAGATCACAGATTCAAGTAAATATAAAAGGAGAGTTCACATAAAGTCTAAGCCCACACAGTGAGGCAGAGCACAACCAGTGCATAAAAGAATCAGGGTATAAAAATCTCCTTACTTTTAATTCAGTGTTTTATCCATTAGACACACAGCTCTTTTATTATTCCCATTACTGGGAGTTTCTGTGGAAACCAAAGAACAGGTTAGGTACATTTTTGCCTAACAATACACAAAGATTCTCTTTTTAGCCACTCCTTTAGTACAGTAGAAATATGAGTTCTGAAAGTAAGGTAATCAAGCTTGACTCTTAGGTTCAAATGTTTTTTTGACTAGGGGTTACTTTGCAGCACCAAGGAGACTTCCATAAAAATAAAAGCATTGGGCCCTAATGAACCTTTATAGGAAAGGCATTCCACCTTATATTGAAGTTTTTGTTGCAAGGGCCCCCTGTCTATTTTAATTGGTTAAGGTGTACATTATTATCCATGTCCTTCATATTTCCAAGAAGGCATTATAATAGACATACATAAATAGATTAGTGCCTGGTTTGTTTTATTTTTCCCCGAGAACAAGTGTCTCTCATAGCATGTGGACTTTTTGAGCTCTGTATCTCAGTTTTTACAAGCTGAGAACTTTATTTACTGTGAACAGTTTTTGCTGACTCTACACAATCATTAACTATGCTACATACTTAATTGTATATTGTTTTGAAATTACTGAGAAATAATAATAGTAATAATACCATATTGGCATCATAAGATTTAGAATTTTAAGAGTCCTTGGACATCAGTTAGTATGACCCCCTTATTTTACAGTTGATAAAATTGATACCAAAATAAGTTAAGTAGTAGAGCTAAGATTTGAACTCTGATTAAAAAACTAATGCATATTTTGTTCATCCCATACTGCCTTTCTTACTGTGAACTTTAAAACAGTGATAGCATTTATGTTACTGTATATAGTACTTGCTTATACATAGTATCTTAATCTCTTTGGGAGCCTCAGTTATGTTGGAGCATTTTACTTTAGTTTTGCTTTTTGTTGGATCATTACTTTCCATTTTTACGTCTAAATAAGGTATTTTTATAAGTTTATTTCATTAGCTTCCATTGTAGTTCCCCTCTGCCTCATTAATGGCATGGAAATGATATGGGGTTCACAAAATTTTTGCCAATAGCATGCAGTATCTGGAAGGTCCTACCAAGATGGAGAGGTTTTGAGGATCGCCTTCAGCCCAGATGATAGACTATATATGTCTCTTATTCAAAGAGCAACATAACTAAATTCAGAGAGTCTCACTCTCAGGTATGTCACAAAGTTATATAGTTTTCAGCTACAGAAACTTTAAGCACATATATAAATTAATGAAATAATAAACTTTGAAGTATTGAAAATTTTCATTATTGTTATATGTTGCAGAGTGCTATTACAACATGTTACTAATGTATATAGAACATTAGAATGATCTGCTAGGTATTATAATGTATTTATTAAAGGTTGGATTATAATCATATTGATCAAGAATGTATGGCAAGATATATGGGGTGTCCCAAAAGTCATAGTGAAGTTTTAAGCTTTAATCATCCCAGAAATATAAATGCTACAAACTTACAAAAAATCTCTTGAAAGTTTAATTATTTAAATTTATTTTACACTTACATCTGTCTGTGAATTTTGAATAATACATTTTAACTTAAATTTTAACAAGACATGACACTCTGTCATGTTACATTATTATGACAGTTTCTGGCTGATGCTCTCTCAGATTGGAGGTTTGGTAGAACACTTCACTTGATCACATTGGTAGCCTGATTGTTGCTGTTAGATTGCTCCTTGTGAAATCAAGCTGAAACTGTTGTATATGCATCAAAACCTGGTCCTTTGGAATATGTTCCCGTTTAGATTACAAATACAGCCCTTTCAGTCACTGAGCAGTAGCTAATGGAAGTTTGTTTTACAATGTCTGAAAATTAACTAGAGTGATGTATAGAACAAGACAGTGAATGTGTTAAATTTTAATAATAAGCATGTCAACATTTTAAATAAACTTTCAAATGTTTTTGTAGGTTTGCAGGATTTATACTTCTGAAGGGTTAAAACTGCAAAGACTTTTGGGGTACTGTATTTTATACCTTTATTTTATGGTGTATCTAAATATATACTTATTTTTCCCATTTTATTATTTCAAATTTATATAGTGCTTTACCATTACAAAATATTTTGCAGGTTACAAAGTAATGTCCCTATAGTAGCTCTGTGAGAATATAAGTATTGTGAAAATAAGGCTAGAACAATAGACTGGAGCTAAATTGTGGGAGAATCTATTACAGTATCGAATTATTCAAATAACCTAGGGAAAAAATGGGTAGTTACACATAAAAATGGAGTCACATTTAGCAAAAAGGATGCTAACAAAACCATTTTTTAATTGTTGTGTTTCAATCAGCAGTATAAGTATCCTCAACCAAACAAAACATTGTTCAGATGCACTGTCTAGATTCTATCTTACATAATTATTAGTTTTAAGCACCAGTTTCTTTCCCCCATAGACATTTTCAGAGTTGAAATACTCATAGCAAATGGATATCACACAGCTTTCATCATGTACAGTTTTGCCGATAGCTATGTGTACTTCTTCATTCTCTTCCACAGACATTGATACGTAAGTTAATTATTTTTATGGCAATCTCTTTATTTGTGTTTATCACATATACTGCAAGACAAGATATGGGACTAAGTACCCAACAAGAAGTGCTTCTTGTTGCCTCCCATTGCCATTTGTTTTATTTCCTTCTGTGAAAGGAAAACTTAGAGGTTCTTCTTATCTAACTGTTAAAGTTGGATTAATAGAAAGAATGTAAATATGAATGTTATAGTTTTCTAGCAGTTGATAATTTTTCTCTGTAACAAAAATATTGCAAGGGGCAGCCAGGTGGTACAGTGAGTAAGAGCGCCGGCCCCAGAGTTGGGAGACCTGGGTTCGGTTCCGGGCTCAGATACTTAACACCCATACAAAATAACTGACCGTGTTACCTTCAGCAAGTTACTGAACCCCAATTGCTTAGGGGAGGCCAGGTGGCACAGTGAGTAAGAGTTCCAGCCCCAGCGTTGGGAGAACTGGGATCGGTTCCGGCCTCAGATACTTGGCACCCACACAAAAATAACTGGCCATGTAACCTTGAGCAAGTTACTTAACCTCGATTTAAAAAAAAAAAATATTGCATTTAGAATACCAGTGTTTAATATTTGTAGATGATCTGAAAACTATCTGATTCTTAACCATGTTTTCATTTTGGGCAAAATTGCAATTGTCTTTGTGGAAGCAGAAGGGGACCACATGGGAATGATGACCATTTTGTATTTTTCT
Source organism: Petaurus breviceps papuanus (assembly GCF_028583685.1). Taxonomy (NCBI): domain Eukaryota; kingdom Metazoa; phylum Chordata; class Mammalia; order Diprotodontia; family Petauridae; genus Petaurus; species Petaurus breviceps. The sequence goes on from NW_027185903.1 coordinate 27,245,439, forward strand.
TTGTACCCTGCATCATCCTGGCCAAAGAATTCATTATTTGATAACTGCACCTGCTAATGATCAGCCATTTCATACTTCACTAAGTTGCTCCTTGATAGCACCCTATTATCTGTCAGGGCCTTATTTGAAACAGCTGAAAAAACCTTATGATTCACTGGCATACAAGAATCTTGTCACCTCAGGCCCCAAAATGAGATCCCAAAGCAGGACTTTTGTGAAATTAACTTTAATGTGTCAACATAGTCTTTGTTGTTTTTATTATTCAAGTCCCAGGGCAGACATGATAGGTCAATAATCTTGGCTTTTTTGGATGTATATGACAGCTCTTGCTTATTTTGGATGTGAAATAGCTCTTGCTTATTTTTCAAATGTAGTGCAGAGTTCTTCAGAGACCTCTTTTATTTAAGACCATTTATCCAAGAGGTTGAATTTTCTGAGTATGGATTTTTCACCCCTTTTGCCTAGGAGTATATGTATCTTTCATTTAATCAATCCAGCATTCGGTGAATGTTTAGTAAGTTTATCAGTGACTCAAGGTAAAAAGAAAGACTATTTCAATTTTATTGTTGAAGCATTTTAGTCATTTCTATGACCCCATTTGGTGTTTTCTGGGCAAAGCTACTGGAAAGGTTTGCTTTTTCCTTTTCCAGCTCATTTTACAGATGAGGAAACCGAGGCAAACAGAGTAAAGTGACTCACCCAGAGTCACACATTTACTGTCTGAAGCCAGATTTTAACTCAGGAAGATGAGTCTTCCTGATTTTAGGCGTGGCATATTATCCCCTGTACCATCTAGCTACCTAGGCATGAGATAGTACTAAGGCATGGAGATGGAAGAGGGAACATTATATATGAGGAACAGTACATAGTCTTATATAGCTGGACCGTAGTCTGTGACTAGAAGGGATGTGTTAAAATGTAGAAAGAGACCAAATTGTTGTGTTTTAAATATGAAACACAGCATGTCATATTTGATGCTAGAGAGATTAGGTGTTCACTGAAATTTATTGAGAGGAGAGGGATTGCATTATCAGTGTGGAAGATGAATTGGAGTGGAGAGAGGCAGAGAGATCAAATAGGAGACTACTGCAATGGTCTCAGAGAGAGAGGTGATAACAGCCCGAACCAGGGTAGTAGATAAAATGAGTAGGGAAGGGTGGTAGCTGTGAGAGTACATACAGAGATGGAAAGAGCTATGAGTGAGGAAGTAAACATGACACCAAATTGAGGAATTTATCCTAAATATATTTCATGTCTTTGTGTGAAATTTGTTATTGTATCATTATCATTTTTGTACATTTGACCAGGATCCTAGAACAAGTTATACCATAAAAGCATATCTTTCTTATTAGTGTTTTGCCACTAGATGGCATTTTTGCTCTTCCCTTGATTCAGTGTTTATTCTATTTAACACCTTGCTGGTACATTTCTCCGATTTTCTCTGAGTGGCCTATGTGTTTTTGAACCTGATAGCTATTTCAGATATGAATAGTGATTAAGATAACTTTAAAGAGCTCTTTCTGAGATAAATTTAACAGAAGAAAAACCTAAGTCCTCTTAGTCAAATTACCTCTTTAAAATGCAATTTAATATTTCTTGTTGTATTATTGTATAATATTGTATGTTATGTGTAATATCACATCAATATTTATGCTTTTCAGAGAAATATATAAAATTGTGAAGCCTATGTTCAATCAACTTGTATATATTCTGCATTTTTCCTTGCAGCTATTTCTGATACTCCTTCAAAATAGAATTAAAATTCACAGGCTAACCTTTTCCTTATCAGATGAGTTGATAATCACTTTCGCTACCCATTTCCATAAAGTTTTTCTTTGTCAAGCAGTGTAGCTTATTTAAAGTTCATCTCAGAGAAGGTTCTTACTGGAGTTTCTCATTTAATTTTTTCATATTCTTCCCTTCCATGCAGTGTTCTTATTTATATAAAGCTCCTAGATTAAGGTTTTTAAAAAATATATTTTTATCTTATTTTTCAATTAACATGCATTTACTTTTTTTGTTCCTTTCTCTTCTCCCATTGGAAAAAGAAAACCCTTGTAACAAATAAGTTTATGCAAGCAAAACAAATTCCTTCATTAACCATCCAAAAGTTTATGTCTCTTCAGCATCTTGAGTCCATCTTCTCTCTCAGGAGATGGATAGTCTGCTTCATCATATTTCCCTTTAGAATCATTTTTGGTCATTGAATTAAGTATTGGTTAAGGTATGTTTTGCATCATTTTCAAAACCTATCCTCTGGTCATGAATATGGAGGAGAATCTTCAGAAGCATCAAGGTCACAAGATATATAGATCATAGAATTTTAGATCTGGAGCTGGAAGGGACCTCAGAAGCTATTTAGTACAACCCCTTCATTTTACATATCAGGAAACTGAGGCCCAGGAAGTTATTTTACAGAGGTCACACAAGTATAAGCATTAGAGGCAGGATTTGAACCTGAATCCTGTGATACTATCCAAAGCATATGTTGTTATTTTTTGTTTTTGTTCTATACTTAATTCCACTTACTGCTCAGGAGCTGCTATTTCTGGATTCCCTTGACCTGGCTCAGATATACAGAAGAGGAGGCACAAAAGACAAATTTATTCCTAATGTATATACAAAATTTTCAGAGCCCTACAAAAGAGAACATGTGTACTCATAACTCAAGAAAGAGAGGGACTCACCATTGGATGCAGAAAGGTCTAGGATTCTCTGAAAATATACTTTTATAGTTTGTTTAGTATTAATGACGAGATAACAATTCTGAGAAAACTTTCCCAATGGTGCTGATATGACCAGCTAGTTTATTATGATCAGCACATTTTTAATACCCTTTGTAGATATGTGCAATTATTTTCAGTTTCAAACCTGCAGTTTGTAGGTCTGCCAAAATCTGACCTAAGCAGACAATCATTTTTGTGGGAGTTTTAGATCTTGGACAGTGAATATGTTTCTTGGATTCAGGACCACAGACAGCAACTGGTTGCTTTCAAGTAAAATGAATACTAGCAAATTTATTTTGGATAATTTTTGTAAAGCTTTTCTCAAAAGTAGGTTAGAAAAATATAAGGGTAGTGTATATTCATTTTCCCCTTTGTGATAATATTTTCTAAAATATGGATGAAGAGAAACATTGAACATTTGGGCTCTAGGCAGTTGCTAAGCCATCATCATTATTAGTCTTTAGAATTATCATTAATCAAAAGCAACAAAATCTTATTGGTATGAAGAACTTGTAAAATTTTTTCCATTCAAATTTTCAGATTCTCATAATGATTCTTAAGATTGAAATGTACATAGAAGTTGAAGGGCTTTATGACTGGGGTATATTTCTGAGAGAAAGACAGGAAAAGGATTGAAAAGTGGTATATACATTTTTGTGTAAAGGTGACTAGCTGACCTAGTATAGAGGACTAGAATTGGAGTCAGGAAGGGCTGAGTTCAAATTTAACCTTGGATACTTACTAGCTTTGTAACCCTGGGCAAGTCACTTAAACTCTCTTTCCCTAAGTTTCCTGAAATGTAAAATAGGGATAATAATAGCACCCACTTTTCAAGGTTGTAAGGTTCAAATGAGACAATTAACATTTAATAAGCACCTACTATGTGTCAGGTACTTACTACTTGCTGGGTACCATGCTAAACACTGGTGATACAGAAAGAAGCAAAAGTAGCCCCTACCCTCAAGGAGCTTGCAGTCTGATGGGGGAGACAAGATACAAACCTTTACAACACAAGCTATATACAGATAAATAGAAAATAATCAACAAGAGGAAAGCACTAGAATTACGAGGGATTGGAAATGGCTTATAGGAAAAGTTGGGATTTTAGTTAGGACTTACAAGAAGTCAGAGAAGTCAGTAGTTGGAGCAGAGGAGAGAAAGTATTCCAGAAATGGGGGACAATGAGAGAGAATGCTTGAAGGCAAGAGATGAAGTGTTTTATTTATGTAAAAGCTAGGAAACCAGTGTTACTGTATTGAAAAATATGTGTCAGGGAGTAAAGTAAAAAGACTGGAAAGATAGAATGAGGATAAGTTATGAAGGGCTTTGAATGCCAAAAAGAATATTTTATATTTGATGTTGGAGGCAATAGGAAGCCACTGGAATTTATTGAGTTTGGGGATGGGGAAAGGGCAACATGATTAGGCCTGTACTTTAGGAATATCACTTTATTGGCTAAATGGAGGATGGGTTGGAGTGGAGGAGACTTTTCGGAAGGCAAACCCATTAGCAAGCTATTGCAGTAATCCAGGTGTGAGGTGAGGGCCTGTGCTAAAGTAATGACTGTCAGAAGAGAGAAGTGGGCATGTTGCCAAGGTGAAATCAACAGGCCTTGGCAACAGCTTGGTTATAAGGGGTGAGACCAAGTAAGGAATTCACAGTGACTCCTAGGTTTGTAAGTGAGCACTGGGAGGATGATGTTGCCCCCACAGTAAAAGAGATGGTAAGAATGGGGTAAAGTTTAAGGAGAAAGAGAATTTCCATTTTGGGTATATTTAGTGTAAAATGTTTACTGAACATCCAGTTAGAGAGGCTTAAAAGTCAGTTGGAGATGTGAAATTGGAGGTCAGCAAGGACATTGCAGCAGGTTAAGTAGACTTGAGAATCATTAGCATAGAGACAGTAATTAAATCCGTGGTAGCTGATGAGATCACCAAGTGAAGTGGTCTGGTGGGGCAAGAGGAGGACAGAACTTTGAGGGACACCCTGGGGGGTGTGAACAGGAGGAAGGTACAGCAAAGGTGAGAGGAGTGGTCAGGTAGGCAGGGGGAGAACAGGAGAGCGGTGGCCTGAAACCTAGAGAAGAAGAGAGAATCCAAGAGAAGAGACTGAGCAGCAGTGTCAAAGATTGCAGGAGGGCCAAGAAGGAGACTTGAGAAAAGGCCATTGGGTTTGGCAACTGATGCAATGAATAGGCCATAAAGAAAGGGAGAAGGGAGAAAGTCGAGGCCACCATGGTGGACAGCCTGTTTGAGATGTTAAGCCATAAAGGGCAAAAGAGATCACATTATCATAGGTAGCAGGGAATAGAAGGAACAAGTTAATATTTGTAGAATGTTTGTAAAGTGCTTAACACAGTGCCTTGTACATAGTAGGTGCTTAATAAATGCCTATTCCTTTCATCCCCCTGCTGTCACTGTTTTTATCTTATGTCCGCAAGTTAGGTTTGGAAATCAAGCATCTTTGATAAATGATTAGAAATAGGCATGAAGCCCCAGCTCACTATTAGAATCTCTGTGAAGATCTGGAAATAACTCTTACTCAAGATAGAGATGAATAGGAATCAGGAGTATAACAAAATTTTTTCTCACCTTAGTGGCAAGTACCTGGTTGATCTTAATTTTAACGCTTTGTTATAACAAAGCACTTTCTATTGAGAGAAATTTCTCCTGTTAGCATGATTACACCCTCAAAGAAGAAAAGTGAGGTGAAGAAATTATGAGGGAATGTATTGTTTTCATGATTCATGTGACAAGCAATCACATGTGTGAGATGACAGACCCATTGTATCAATGAACAAATAAGCAGGTATTATAAGGATATTAAATAACAATAAAAATGTTAATGATCTCAAGTGGCAAATTCTAATACAAAAAGAAAAGAAAGGAAAAAAATATTTGGGATTTCTGATTATAGAGTCAAGAGAACATCAGGCATTGGGGATTTTTTTTTTTGTAATTGAGAATGGCTAATAAGATTGGTAACAGGCCGAGAGGGGTTAATAGCCTGAGAAGAAATTGTTTATAAAAAATGGAGGGAGGAAGGAAATAAATAGGTAAAGAATTTCACAACACCTAACTGGAAAAACACCCCTTGTGTACCTAAACATGAGCATTATTTACCAAAAGCTTTCTACTTGGGTTCTGTTTTTTTCTTATTTCACCCATTTCTGATATGAAAGATGTCAGAGGTGTGCATGCGTGTGTGTGTGTGTGTGTGTGTGTGTTTTCCCTAGGATGTGATCTGGAAAATAAGGTTACTCTTACAGGATTTACTTTTCTGTCATCTTTTCAAGGATACTTACATTCCCTTAAGTGGCATACAAGTAGTTATTTTTAAACTTATGATTTGAGATAAATAATTTAACTGAGAAAGTAATTTAACCATTTAACAGATGACATTGAAGTGAAGGTTAAAAATGCTTCCCTTAAAGAAAAATAGTGCTCAGATAGATTAGTAAGTACATTAAGACTTAAAAAAAAATAAATTCCTTGTATTATTTCTATGAAACAATATTCTAAATTAGCTTAAAGTAAAATTTTGATATGAAAGTCTACATTTGAATGTAATAATAATAGCTAATATTTATATAGTATTTACCATGTGCCAAGCACTGCACTAAGTACTTTTATTCATTAACTCTGTGACCTATAGATAAGCTAATGGATATTATGAAAATATTTCCTGAGTTTTCTAATTTTTACTACACATACAGTTATGTTGTTTACTGAAAATTTACAAGATGAAAATCATTACATATGGTCATAAAGTAAGCTTTTCTGATTCTTGCAGCAACTAGAACACATGGATGAACACAAAAGATAAGCTGTTAAATCATAATTTAAAATTACTGTATGCCCTATACAGCACCCCAACTTAATGAAAACCATTTGTAGCCTTTACAAAAGTTATTTTTCAACCACTACAATAATTTTTAATGGTTCCTCAGTAATTGTTTTTTTCTACTATTAGCAGGGGAGGGGATGTGGAACAAAGTTAACAGTTCATTATTGTTAACATTAAAACATTCTACAAAAAGAAGATTCATTGATGGAAAAAAAAATAATATGAATTACCACCATCATCAAATAGAATGGTCTGCTCTTAAATGTAACTGATGTAATGCTTAGAACTCAGCAAAACAAGTTTAGTCATCCCAGTTCCTTCCTAATGAAAAACATACATTAATGTTTCCTACAGATGAAAAGACTTGAAATGGGAATGAAAATGTATAGCCAAGAAGAAGCAGCTATTCTTCGTTGTTGGAAATGTAGAAAATGTATAGCAAATCCCAGTCATTTCACAAACTGTTCTGGAAACCAGTTGTCAGAGGTAAGTATGGACTATTCTACTTTACAAAGTATTCACTAAGAACTTCTTTAGAGAGTTTTGACTCTCAGGCTAGGCAAGTTCTAAGCTGGCTCTTATTTTGACCACCGAAAGTTTCTGAAAAGCTCCTTTTCCCACTGATAATATTCATTAATACCCATAGTTGTGAAAATGTGATGTGCCTTTAAAAATTTTTAGTGTAATATTCTAAAAGTTCAAAAAGCAGGGATTTTACTTCATGCACAAATGGCTCTTTAAACTGTGGATAAGCCACCCTGCAGTAGTGATTACAATAAAGTTAAGTTTAGTATCCTTTTGGGAAAGGGCAAAAATCAAACAAATTTGTCACATAGTTGTTCAGTTTTAGATAATAGCATTATCTTCCCAAAAGTCTATATATTTTAGCTTGATATAATGGAAGAAGTATTCAATTTGGAGTCAAGAGACCTAACTCCTGACCTGGATTCCAGCTTTAGCTCTATTCATTTGCTGTGTGACCTTGAACAAAGGTCATCACTGCTCTGGGCTTCTTCAGTTTTCCCAGCTGCAAAATGAAGCCTCTGAATCTCTAGGTACCTTTCCAAAACATTCTGCAATATTATGGGTAATAGCTACAATATTAAAAAAAAAGTTTAATTAGTTTTATAAGAAATTACCCAAGGGATCATTATTGGAAGCATTGGTAAAGTCAAATGATGTGAACATGTTTTCTAATAATATAATTGAAAATGTTAAGCATTTTTTTCAACTTTTTATGCTTTAAATTGAAACACATGATAAATATCTTGTAAAAACAATAAGAAAACTTCAGAATCCATAAAATTTATTTTAAAATTAAATGCCCTCGTGCAAATCAACTTAACCCTGGATTTTTAAGGAGAGAGGCAGAGAATAGCAGTAATAGCAAACTAAAAGACGATGCATTAGCTCCCTCTGCTGCCTAATTAATATAGTTTACTTCTCTCCTTATGTCTGCATCCTGCTGACATCATTAATGATGTTGTTTCATAATTAGTCATAAATCAAAAAGCTGCATACATATTAAAAGCTGAATACATTATACTTTTCTAAAAAAATCTTAGGAACATAGCTTGTAGGGGAAGTTTTAATTTTAATCTTTGAAAGCAAATGTAGTGTTTGAGATATTTTGGTGTGGAGTTAGGACTCTGAAATCTGATTCCTATTCACTTTTCATTCCTGAATTTATATGTTTTCATTATATCTTGTTTCATCTATACTTTTTTGTTTTTAATTTAATGGTTTTATATTAATTTCATAACCATATATAAGCATAAGATGCCTTTGCAGCATCTAGAACCCTTCCATGATAATAATATTTTTTAAATAAAAGAATGTAATGTTGCATAGTTAATAGAAAACATTACTTGGGCATCAGGAATACTCAGGCTTGAGTTCTACCCCTGAAACATGCTGATTGTGAAACCCTGGGTAAGACACTTAACCTCTCAAATCTCCCAGCAGCTGTCTAAGATAGGGATTCTTAACTTGGGGTCCATAGAAAGGAGACCATGAATAGATTTCAAGAGCTCTGTGAATTGGATGGGAATAATTTTACATCTGAAATTTCTCTAATATTTAAATAATTTATCATTTCATTAAATTAAGAATGTAGGCAAGAAATCTTATTTTGAGAAGTGTTTCACAGATTTTCTCGGGCTACTAAAAGGGATCCACAATACCAAAATCATCAAGGACTCCTGCTCTAAGTCTTGAAGTTGTAGAGAAGGTATTGACTTCCATGGGTACAAGCAATTCTTCAATTAGGAGTTCCTTATACCAATGAAAACACAGTTATAGTTCCTATTCCTAAAAATAAAGTTTCCATATTAACTTTGTGTAAAACATGTTTTTATTTTTCTTTTTTTTCCTGCTTTTTTAGAGGGGGGAGGGTAGGGCAATTGGGGTTAAGTGACTTACCCAAGGTTTTTGTGTTAAGTGTCGGAGGCCAAATTTGAAGTCAGGTCTTCCTGACTCCAGGGCTGGTACTTTATTTACTATACCACCTAGCCACCCCAAAACATGTTTTTCTATGAAAACATGGGTGAAAAGTAGTTGATAGTATCCAATTTACAATTAAGTAACGCTTCTTTCTGTATTTACAGTCTTACCTTGGCCTGTTTTCTTCACCTCAGTTACCAGAAAAAGGAAACAATACTATACAAATCAGCTTCATTTTCTTTCCCCTGTCTTCTAGTCTATGTCAGTTGCTATAACTAATCTTCTTTTTCATTGTCATGGAAGCATAATTTGTATTTTAACTATTTAGAGAAAATCTATATTCTTTGATTGTGCAGATATAATATTCATTACTTATAGGTATATTAACTTACTGTTTTAATTTAAAAAGAAAATTGTGCTAATTTCCTAGTATGCCTTTGTGGTTTCATTATAATCCCTTAAAGCATAGCAGACTAATAACCCTTTCTTTATTTTTAGTTCATCCTTTAAAGTTTACCAGTTCTAAAAGGCCAAGGAAATTAAATTCCCATGGAAGTAATAATAATGTTTTTTTCATTAGTAAAGGGAGATAGAGTAGAACCACCAAAAAAAGTGAAAAAGTATTAAAATATTCTGCTAGGGAAAATGCAGTTTAAATGTACAAAAGCCTCAGAGAAAAACTTTGGCAAAAATCTTCATGAATATGAAGTTGTTGATAGCTCTACATGAGGACCATGTCTCATGCTAATTTATAACCCCCATAGGTCTCCTATATAATGGACATTCAATAAATATTTGTTGATGAATTTTATTGATTGTAACTTATTTTGGTTACGTTGCATAATTATTGTTTTATCTCTTATTTATCAGGTCCTACATTAATCCTTTAGGAAGGAAACATAAAATTTTATTTTTATGTTAAATTTTATTTATGTGTTCCTATGGTACACATCTGGCAAATATAACAAGGAAGAATTTTGAATTTAATAATAAAATACCAGACATGTCTATTTGCTAGTTTACAACTTTTAGTTTCTTAAAGTACCTTTGCTAAGAAATTTTTAGCAGTTTGAATAAATCTATACAATATCCCTCAAACTCTGGAAATAAATTAATGGTGCATTAATGAGCTTTATTGTAATGGAATTAGGCTAAAGTTACTAAAAACATTGGCTTCTAGAGAAAAGAATAGTAAAATTGTGTCAGAGATGTCAATCTAAGTAGAGAGGACCATCTGGTATAGTTAGAGCAGAAGTTGTGGGTTCCAGCCTGTCTCTGACATTTAAGAGCTTTGTGACCTTAGACAATATACTTAAACCTGTATGAGCTTCAGCTTCCTCCTCAGTAAAAAGCCTATACTACCTTAAATGTTGTTGTGGGGAACAAGAATAATTTGAATATTTAATATTTGCCTTGAAGTTATAACAAAGCCTATGACTGAAGTATCATACAGATATCAGGTACTACCAGTTTGATTGATGTCCAATATATTCCTTTCCATTTGCCACTATCAGCATATAAGTTTTACCAGTTCTTCAGTACAAGTAGTAACAGAAGTAATTATCTTTTTACATTATCTAATTTGTGATTTATTAAAATTTATTATTTATTTATGATATGTTAAGCAATAAGTAAAAAGCTAATCTGATATGTCTATCTGTAATTTTCTAGAGAATAAATTGCTAGCAAATTTCTTAACCTAGAAAAATTGAAGGTAGTAGTAGCTAATAAAGAAGTAAAGAGGGTACATAGATATGAAATTGAAGAATTCTGTTTTAAACTAGTTTATTGGGATGTTTTGGAAATTATGACAATCGAAATGTTTTAGTTAGTAATTAATTTAAAATTCTAATAGTATTCAAGGAACAATTGAAGTTTTAGAAAATTTGAAATAACTAAGAATATATAGAATGCAATTAATCTAAACTAAAGCACTTACAATTCTTTTTCCACAAGAAATCCTTAAATTTGTTGGAGAAGGGGGAGAAATCTTGGAACCTTGTGAAACCATTAACTAGAGATATGAATGGGAGAGGATTCTCTCTATTTCTGTCTATTTCAAGTAGTTGACTTAAAGGCATGCAGTTGCATGAGGAGTAAGAGGAGTGGCTGACCAAGCATCACCCTAATAGATGAAAAATTTGAAAAGGCAGAGGTGGTAAAAATAGAAACCACATTTACACATGTGTTCCTTAATGCTCAATAGAATTTGTATCTAGGTTCCCCATACCATTTCTAACTATGTAGCAACCGTTTTGTTTTATCTAAGTAATAAGGCTATCATATCAAACTCTCTCTATATTAGAATACCCAGAATTTCTGGGAAAACATAAAATACTGAAATCAATATTTTAACTAAATTCAGCATTATTTATTGAGTAACTGGTAAGTATAGACCACTGTGCTAGGAAAGATTAAATTTTAAATAATCAGTGATCTCTGCCATCATGGTGCATACAAACTGGTAGGAGTAGGGAATGGGGATATTCACAGTGAATAATATCAGCCGTGGCTATTTACTTTAGTTTTCTGTTAACTATGGCCATATGAATTATTAAACTTAATATATAAATGAAGTATATGAGCCTGAGAAAGAGGGTCCTGATCTGCTGTGTGCATGTTGGTTGCCTATAAGCCAGATTGAAAATGGATTTGTGTCATGACTGATTGTGGCTTGTCTCATCCCAATTCCCAGGTATAAAATTCAGATCCCTTTGACTTGAGGGAAGAGCTGGAAAAAAGAGAATCAAAGGCTCTTTGCTTGCTATTTGCTTGCTGCCAGTTTGCAACTGGAATTCTGCTATGACTGACTGACTGGCTTCTCTCCTCTTCCTTCCCAGGTATAAAATGTCCTTCAAAAATATCTGTTATCAGCTACACAAATTGTGTCTGGACACCAAGTGAGCTGAATGTAGAAGCTTTATGCTTTCGTGTTTTAAAGCTAGACATAAGCCTTGTTTTGTCCTTAGTAATACATTTTACTCATTAGAATTTTCATGTTATGTATATTTTTACTATTTGCTATATTTTTATTTGATGTAGAATAGGTAATACCATTTGATGCTTTTGATCTGAAGAGGACTATCTTTTAGGGAAAGTTAACAGCTATAGATTTAGACAAATAGTTCTTGGAAAGTTTACAGGTCGTGTTACCAAAAGGAGGACAAGAAGCCTTCTCCACAAGGTAGTACTCTCATGTACCCGATAGTGTAGTCTGTTAGTACCAAAAGCACAATACATTTTTAGGTATTTTTATAAAAAATTGATTCAACATCTGCCAAAAGCTTCCTCAAATGTATATTTGAGAAATGTAGCCTATTAGACACATTAACTATTTTTTTTATAATTTTATTAGTTCTTTGAATTGTTAAATCTTCAGAAATTAAACTGCCTGACTCTATTATTCCAGGATCTTGCAAACATACTTTCACTGAGTTGTGGTTTATATTATGTTCTCAAACTTACAAAAGGCTAATTCAGAAATCATCTATTTGAACACCTTTTTATCTTCTTTAACAAAAAGTTAGTTGAAAACAGTGTCTGTTATATTACACATTTTTTCTTATACAAGAACTTAGGACAAGAAGTCATTAAATTTGTTGGAGAAGGGGGAAAAATCATTCCTCTTGTTATTTTTCCTTTCTTTTTGTGTAAAAATGTAATCTGACAAGTGGTGTGCTGGAGCTACCTCATACTTGCTTATGAGAGCTGATTGTGAAATTTTTGTTAGTATTTGCATCTCAGAAGTTAGCAAAATTACAAATCAGAGCTTGATTTTATTTTTGTTTCATTGATTGTTTAGACTTAAGTGATGGATAAAATGTTAGTAAGGCAGGTTTAACTTAAAAGTATTTCCTATCTACATTTTTTTTCAGAGAACTGGTTGTTAAATATTAACTGCATACCCCTGCCTAATGTTTTCTCATCTTGACTTAGATGCCAAGAAACTGAGTACAGAGTACTCTAGTGAGTAGCCATCATATTCTAATACCATATTAATAATACCATATTCTAATACCATAATTAATTCTAATACCAGAAATTTAAAAGGGAAAATCCAGAAAAAGAGCCAGTAGTAAAATCTGTGGCCTCAAATGCTTATACAAAAATATCAAAAAGTTCATAGGGTACACAATAGAATCTGAAGATTCTTATACATGGGGGCAAATCTGATCTCACTAAGACTAGGTAAGATGAAACCTATGACAAGACTATAGCTCTGGATTGGTATACCTTTTAAAAAGTGGAAGGGTTGTGTCTTTAAGGTATATTTGTGTGAGGAAATCCAGGAGCCAGGTGAGGGGAAGCATAATGGAGAATATTTGTATGAATGTAAAAGGAGAAATAAAAGAAATGATTTTGTTATTCGAGTATACTACAGACCACCTGAATAGAAAGAGGAAATAAATGAAGAGTTTTGGGGAGACATCACAAGCCTGGAACAGAGACGTGATGTAATAGTGATAGATTTCTTCAGTTATCTAGACATCTGCTAGAGCTCTCTATGGCATAGTGATAGTTCCATCCTTTGAAAAATTGAACAACCAATAAGGAGAAATTCTATTCTGGATCTGATTTTCAAAGAGTTGTTGAGGTAGAAATGATTAGAAACTTGGGGGAGGAAATTACCACCCCAGCTTAGAGTTTGTAACAGATAAGAGTTTGAGATTTAGGCACAGTCTGACATAGATTTACTTAGATTAAAATGTTTCAGGGGAAGTCAGCCTAGGATGGGGTCAGAGAGGGCAGAGGGGAGGGCATTTGAATGAATGAGAGATATTCAAAAACAAAATTATGAAACTACAAAGGGAAATAGTTTCAATGAAGAGGTAAAATTTGTCTGAAAAGACCAATATGGGCTAATGGGGAATTTACCAACCAACTTAAATTTTATTTAGTTAGAAAAATGAAAAAAAAATTTTTTCTTTCCCTCTCTCACCCACCATTGGAAAAAGAAAAACAAAACCCTTGAAGCAAATATGAAGAGTCATGCAAAACAAATTCCCATATTGGCCATGTCAAAAACATATTATTTTAAAAGAGCTGTACAAATAATGGAAGCAAATCACAAGATCAGGTCACAGATGATGAATATAAAGAGCATGGCACAGTACTTTAAAAATAGTGTCAGGAACACCAAAGCTCAGAATGAGATGAGGCTGGCAAGGGAGCTAAGAATAATAAAAAGGGTGCTTTTAAAGCAATTCTGAGAAAAAAAAGGAGACTCAAACCTTTCTTTAGATGGATGAGATGATAATACCTGACAAAAGAGAAATGGCAGACGTTCAACTCTGTATTTTGTTTCTGTTTTTCCCTGCAAAAGAGAACAAATTTTACAGTGGAAATGACAACAAAAACATCCAACCCGGAGTTTCATATCCAAGACAAGACAGTAAGAGAGCATCAATCTGTTCTTGATGAATTCAAGTCACCTAGCCCAGATCAGCTACAACCTCAGGTCCTAAAAAAACTGGCAAGTGCAGTTACTGAGTTGCTGTCAGTGATATTTGAATGATAATGGAAAACAAAAGCAGTACTACAGATTTTGAGAAGGGCAAACACATACCAGTTTTCAAAACAGGAGACAACATAGTTTACAAACTTTAGGTCAGTGACTTTGATTTCTGTTCTTGGGAGAATTCTAAAAGCTCTTCAAAGAGGTAGCTGTTGAATATTTTGAAAAGGAAACAGTGATCACAAAGAGCCAGCTTTGATTCATCAGTAACAAGTCATGACATGACAAACTAACTCCTTTGACAGTATTACTAGACTAGTAAATGAGGGCAATGCTACACATTATAGTTTACCTAGATTTTAGCAAAGCTTTTATTAAAGTATCTCAAACTTTTCTTGTGAAGAGAATGGAGAGATTCTGATTTAATGATAATGCAATCAGATGAATTCAAAGCTAGTTATTTTTAGCTTTCATGTGTACAAGATTTTAGTTCCAAATTTTAATCCCCTCTTCTTTCCCTCCCTCTCCTTCTCTCTTCTGAAAATGGTAGACAGTTTGACATAGTTTATACATGTACTATCATGTAAAACATATTCCCATATGTGACACAGTTGTGGAAGAAGACACAGATTAAAAGGAAATAAAACCATAAGAAAAAATAAAGTAAGAGAAAAAATCTGCTTTGTTCTGCATTATGAGTCTATCAGTTCTTTATCTGGATGTGTATAGCATTTTTCTTTGTGAGTTCATTGTACTTGTCTTGGATCATTGTGTCGCTGAGAAGAACTGAGTCATTCATAGTTGATCATCATATGATGTTGCTGATACTGTCTTCTGGTTCTGATCATTTCACTTTGCTTCAGTTTGTACAAGCTTTTCCAGGCTTTTCTGAAATCTGCATGTTTATTATTTCTTATTGCACAATAGTATTCCATTACATGCATATACCACAGCCTGTTCAGCCATTCCCCAATAGATGAACATCCCCTCAGTTTTCAATATTTTACCACCCTAAAGAGGGCTGCTATAAATGTTTTTGCACATGTAGATCCTTTTTCCCTTTTCATGATCTCTTTTGGATACAG
This sequence comes from Petaurus breviceps papuanus, assembly GCF_028583685.1. Taxonomy (NCBI): domain Eukaryota; kingdom Metazoa; phylum Chordata; class Mammalia; order Diprotodontia; family Petauridae; genus Petaurus; species Petaurus breviceps. The sequence goes on from NW_027185903.1 coordinate 27,260,993, forward strand.
ACTTAGTAGTGGTATTGCTGGATGAAAGGGTATGCACAATTTGGTGGTCCTTTGGACATAGTTCCAAATTGCTCGACAGAGTGGTTGTATCAATTCACGCCTCCACTTGCAGTGTATTAGTATCCCAATTTTTCCACATCCTCTCCAACATTTATAATTTTCCTTTTTTGTCATATTAACCAGTCTGATTTGGTGTGAGATATTTCAAAATTATTTTAATCTGCATTTCTCTAATCAAAAGTGATTTAAAGCACGTCTTCATATGCCTGTAGATATCTTTGATTTCTTCATCTGAAAACTGTTCATATCTTTTGACCATTTTTTCAATGAGGAATGGCTTGTATTCTTATAAATTTGACTCAGTTCTCTATATATTTGAAAAATGAGGCTTTTAATAGAAACACTTGCTGTAAAGACAGTTTCCTAGTTTTCTGCTTTCCTTCTAATCTTGTTTGCATTGGTTTTGTTTATACAAAAGCTTTTCAATTTAATGTGATAAAAATTATATATTCTACATTTTGTAATGCTCTCTATTTCTTGTTTGGTCATGAATTCTTCTCCTACCCATAGTTCTGATGGGTAGGCTATTCCTTGCTCTTCTAATTTGATTGCTTCATTGTCTATGGTACATTTTAGCCTTCCTGATATCTTTTAATTAGGTTTGTTTTTGCTTTTACTTTGTCTAAGATCAGGATTGTAACCCCTGATTTTTTTTTCTTCAACTGGAGCATAAAAGAGTCTGTTCCAGTCTTTTACCTTTACTTTGTGTGTGTCTCTCTGGTTCAAGTATGTTTCCTGTAAGCAGCATATGGTAGGATTCTGGTTTTTGATCTGCTCTGGTTCTCCTCTTCTGTTTTGTCAAAGGGTTCATCCCATTCACATTCACAATTATGATCACTGCCTGTGTATTTCCCTCTATCCCACTGTTTCTCTTGTTTGTCCTCTCTCTCCTTCCTCCCTTTCCCACCTCACTAATGGTTTGCTTCTCTCTACCACTTCCCCTGATCTGCCCTTCCTTATGTCAGTGCCCACCCTCTTAAATCTCTTCCCCTCCTACTTCCCTGTTGGAGAAGATAGATTTCTATCGTGTATACTATTCCTTCTTTGAACCAATACTGCTGAGGGTAAGGTTCAAGCAGTGCTCATCACCTACCCTCCCATTTTTCCCTCCGTTGTAGAAGGTCTTTCTCACCCTTTCATGTGTGATAATTCGCCTCATTAGACCTTTCCCTTCCTTTTGCACTCTTTGTATTCCTCTTTCTCATACCTTAATTATTTTTTGTCATTCCCTCAAATTCACCTTATTATTATTCACCCATATTGTCTGCATGTGTGTATCCCTTCTATCTGTACTATTAGTGATACATTTTAAAGGATTACAAGTATTATCTTTCCATGTAGGGATGTAAAACACTTTAGCTCTGTTGAATCCCTTGTCTTCTTTTACCTGTTTATGCTTCTCTTGGGACTTGATATTGGAGGTCAGATTTTTTTGTTTAGTTCTGATCTTCTCTTTATGAAGGCTTGAAATCCTTCTATTTTATTGAATGATTATTTTTCCCCATGATGTCTCATGCCTAATTTTGTCCAGTACTTACTTGGTTGTAGTTTTAGCTCCTTTGCCCTCCATGTTCTGTGACCTCCGATTCTTTAATGTTGCAGCTGCCAGGTCCTGTGTGATCCTGATTGTGATTCCACAATATTTGAATTGTTTCTTTCTGGTCACTTGTAATATTTTTTCCTCAACCTAATAGTTCTGAAATTTGGCTGTAATGTTCTTTGGGGCTTTTTATTTTGAGATCTCTTTCCTGAAGTAATCTGTAGATTCTTTCAATGCCTCAGATTTCCTTGATAATTTATTGAAAGATGTCTGGTCCTCTTTTTGATTATGACTTTCAGGTAATCCGATGATTCTGATATTGCCTTTCCTGGATCCATTTTCCAGGTCAATTGTTTTTCCCATGAGGTATTTTACCTTTTCTTCCATTTTTTCATTCTTTTCAATTTGTTTGATTGATTCACGATGTCTCATAGAGTTATTAGCTTTCACTTGCCCAATTCTAACTTTTAAAGTATTGTTTTCCCCAATTGGCTTTTTTAACTTTCTTTTCCATTTGGCCAGTTGTACTCTTTAAGAAATTTTCTTCAGTGGATTTTTGTATTTCCTTTTTTATTTGGCCAATTCTACTTTTTAAGCAGTTTTCCAAGCAGTTGACTCTTTTTGCATAATTCTCTTGCATTAACTCTCATTTCTTTTCCCGCTTTTTCTTCTACCTCTCATATGATTTTTTTTGGTCATAAAACCTGTGCACTTTATTTTATAAAAGAAATGGTCAAAAAAGTTATTCAGAAAACTATATGAGGTGTAAAATAGTGAGTGACCTCTTGATTTAGCCTTGTGGTCCTTTTTTTTGTCTTTCTCATATGATTTTAAAGCTCCTTTTTGAACTCTTCCATTAAGATCTTTCTGTGCTTGATACTCCTCTCCATTTTTCTTTGGGGTTTTACCCATAAGTGTTTTGACATTTTTGTCTTCTTCTGAGTTTGTGTCTTGGTCTTCCCTGTCACCAGAATCACTTTCTGTGGTTAGATTCTTTTTTTGTTGTTGTTTTCTGCCCATCCTTTTTTCTTGTTGTTGTTTTTTACCTTTCTTTTAAATTTGATCTCACTGACTGCAGCTTCTTTCACTAATGATTGCAGGCCCTGGCTGCTTACCTGGTGCTGCACTGATGTTACTCTGAGGCCCCAGGGGCACTGTCCTGTCTGGTACTGTACTGAGGGCATGGGGTGGGGGTGGGTTGCTGGTGCTAGAGGCTGTAGGGATCTAGCAGCTTTGGGGTCTGGTGTTTGCTGAGGCCTGGTAGGGTATTTCTGCATTTCCCTGTAGCTACACTGAAACATGAAGGTCTGGCCTTTAGAGGTTGCCTATTTGCCCCGGGCGATGCTGCTGCAACTCTTTTTTTTGCCTAGGTACCCATAGAGTAGTCATCTACCTGTTTGCCTGGGGCAGTGCTGGAGCACATGTAGATCTGGCCACTGGAGGATGCCTCTTTGCGAGGCGCTATGCTGAAGCACCTGATCATTCTCAGAGGCGGAGTCTGCTGGTTCCCTCAGTTATGCTAAGACACCTGGCGGGGGCTCATGTTGTTGGTGTTTTCCTGTGCCACCACACTGGACCTCAGGATTTCCTGCTGGTTTGCTGAGGTGGGGCTTACTGGGATGCTTCCCATCCTGGGCTGCTCTCTCCTTTCATCCAAGTGAAGTGGACTTTTCTTGCTGATCTTCAAAGTTTCTTGGGCTAAAATATCGTTTCACCCTGTCTTTTTGCTGGTTCTGTTGTTCCAGGATTTGTTTTGGGTATCTATTTTATGGCTTTTTGCAGCTGAGTATGGGAGAGTTGCAGTGGTTTACTGGTTACTCTACCATCTTGGTTCCCAGAAGTCCTCCCAATATCTCTTTTTGTTGGAGTTAACTCTGGGAGTAGTTGTTAATGGTTGGACATCTCCTGTGGAGTGCCCTAGGGATCTGTGTTTGGCAATGTCTGTTTAACATTTTTATCTATGACTTGGATAAAGGCCAGTGGCATACTGATCAAATTTGCAAGTGACATTAAGCTGAAAGGGATAGCTAACATACTGAATAACAGAGATTGGATCCAGAAATATCTTGACGGGTTAGAATTTGGGGCTTAATAGAAGATGATATTAAGTAGGGATAAATGCAAAATCTCTCACTTTAGCATACAAAATACTAACAAATATAGATAGCAGTTATTCTGAAAAAGATCTTTAGGTTTTAGTGGATTGTAAACTCAAAATGTGGCAGCCACAAACATAAGGGGCTCTCAAGCTACTTTAAAGGAGACATATCTTCCAGGAATAGGGAACTGATAATACACAAATACTCTGGAGTATTTCATTCAGTTCTAGGCATCTGTGTTTAAGGACACTAATAAACCAGAGAATGTTCAGAGGAGAAAAACAGGAAAGTGTATGGCCTTGACTCTATGATGTGAGAATGGGTTGAAGGAACTGGGCATGTTTAAGCCTTAAGAAAAGAGTGTTCTGGGAAGTCATGATGCTTGTGTTCAAGTATTTAAAGGCCTATCATTTGGAGGAGAAATTAGACTAGGTCTTTTCCCTCACAGGAAACAAATCCAGAAGTTAGATGTGGAAGTTGCAAAGCAGGAAGAACTTCCTAACAGGGTTGTATCAAAGTGAAATGATACATCTTGATAAGTGGTAGATTTCACTTAAGGTTAAGGTTCTCCTACAACCTCTAACAACACCCGCCAACCCCCATGCTATGTATGCCCTCAGTACAGCACCAGACAGGACAGTCCCCCTTGGGCCTCACAGCAGCATCAGTGCAGCACCAGGTAATTGGTCAGTGCCTGCAAATCACTAGTGAATAAGTGGTGACTGGGTGATTTTTTTGTCTTGTATGGTTTTGAATATTTCACTTCTGAGGTCCCTTCCATTACTCAAATTGTGTAATTCTGTGAACACAAGACAGACTCTTTGGAAAAGACAATAACAGACTTGCAACTCAAACATATAGATACAGAAAGAAAATAATGGGGATTAAAATTAATAGGCAATTGTAAGACACCTGAGACTTCTATAAAACAAGAAAACTGTACTTGAATATAGGATGTAAAGAGATAAGTATTATAAGCCTTCCAGGAGAAAAAAAAATCATGGAAAAAGAAAGCCTGAATGCTTTACTTCAGGAAATTAAGAAAAATCATGGAGAAATATTGGAAACAAATGACAGAGTACATATCAAGGGAATCTATAGAAGACCAACAAGATGAAAACCCATGCTTAATAAGAAACATAATAACTGAAACTTCAGAATGGTTATATAAAAAACATTTTACAGATCACAGGGGAAAAGAAACCTTTAACACTCCAGGGAGAATCAATCACAATAACAGGATAACTTCTGTTTTTCAAAAAATAAAAGAAAAACTTTCAATATGATATTTTGGGGAGAAAGATTGCTTATCACCCAAAAAATAATAAAACTGGGAAACCTAAATTCAAAGAGGAGGTGTTACATCACCAACAGAGGCAAACAATTAGAGAAAAGGTGAAGAACAGAATTGACTTGAGCTAGATTTGAGCTAGACAGCTCTTCTACTTCATTTGCTACCTACCAGAAAAATATTTAAAATTTTAAACACCAACAGAGTGAAAATCTAACTTGTTAAAAATGATTCTAAAAAAGCAAAAGCTAATCATTATTTCAGCTAAAGTAGCAATAAAATTCCTTTTCGTTGTAAAAAAAATGAGGTTCTTATATGGAGGCATATTATAATTTCAAGTTTCCTTGAAGACTTAACTTAAGCACCTCTTTTCTGCATGAAGCATTTCTTGATCTACTGACTACTAGTATTCCCTTTGCAAAAATTACTTTGTCTGTATTTTGCATATACCTATATATGGAGATACTATCATCTCACCCCACCCCCCATGGAATGTTAGCAGCTTGCTTTATTTTTGTGCCTGTATACTCCATGCCTAGCACAATGCCTACTTTGTTGGTTGATAAACTTTACCAGAGTCAGTCTGGCCTGAGTAGATTTCATATTTAATCCTTTGTTCATCTAATTAGTTTAGTAATTGTGATCCCAGATTTGCCACTGTCTGTGTACCTTTGCTATTGTCTGTGTGATTTTGAATGGGTCCCTTCCTTTGACATGTTTTCTTCATTTATAAAATGTCAGGTTTAGATGAACTCTAGAATTCTTCTGCCTCTAACATTTAACAATCCTTACCAAATAACAGGACTCTTAAATAAGGAATTTTATGTCTTTCCTTTAGAACTGTAAGTTCCTGGATGTCAGGACACATGTCTTGTTTTAGAATCCTAAGATTTAGGCAGAGTATATATATTGCTCAAGATGAGTATTTAAGATACTATGTTGTGTGTTGTGTGTTACCTAGCTATCATATTGACCAATAAGAAATATTGTCATGAGTTTAATTTTTTTTTATTTCAACTAACTGTAGGTTCAAAAGTGATTTTTTCCCTCTGTAGGCATATCATACCCAGAGTTCTTTATCTTCAGACTAGATGACTCTGTATTCTTCACAATTGATGTGTTAGGTAATCCATGATACCTTGCCAATATTTCAGATAAATTACTAGAATAATAATCACCTTTGCCAAAATCAGGAACTTTTCACAAAATCTCAGTGACTGTGATCAGGATTTTTTTTTCCTCATAAAACATGCCAAAAGGATAATGAAAGAATAAATGGATATGCTCAGTCACTTTTGAGGCTAGTCAAAGGCAGGAGGAGGTCAAGAGAATCTTGTAAAGAACTTAATAACAATCAGAATACTCTAGGTAACTTAACTGCTAAAGCATGCATTTCTGATTCATGAGTCCATGGAAACAGGGAGCTGGATCCCCACTTTAAGCAAATAGATGCTTCCTGAAATGCTTTTTGTTTGCTGACTTTTCTTTTTGTTTTGTTTTGGTTGGGGGGAAGGGCAAGCACAGAGTGGAGTATTTGTTTCCCCTGCTGAATTGGAATGTGCTTTGTGTTAAATTCAAATGTATAAACTTATGAAACAAATAAATATTAAACTGGAAACCACTAATCTCAAGCTTCTCTTGTTTAGCAGAATGGTCGAGATTTAGCTGCTCCACCTCAGAATACTTGTAATGTATGGCACATGAATATAGAAGCCCTTCCAGAATGGATGAATTATGTACTAGAAAAGGTAGGTGTCTATTTCCTAGACCAAAAGTAATTAAAAAAAAAAAACACTTTCAGCGGATTTTTGTCTCTTTAAGTTTAAGTTCTTTGACTTCAGGGATTTGTTCCACTTGGGAGAATTTGGTTTCATAGGTGTAAAGGGCTGCGTGTCACTTTGCTATATGTAATATGCCATTTGTATGCTATTGTGGAATGCTTTCTGTGTTCTCAAGGGATCTTAAAACAACAGTGGAAGTGTTGCAGTCTATCCTTTTGGTAGCCCAAGTGTTACCACTCAAAAGTTTTTTTTCAAAATTTTCACTGATTTGCATTATAGCATCCTGAATGTATATTTTGTCAAAGATAGAAAATAAATGATCCTTAGTATTAAAAAACAACAACAACAAATTTTTTAAACCACTGGAAAGCTCTTTTATAATTTAAAGAGAAATTTATAAGTTTCTGGTTTAATAATAGTAATCTAATCTTATTGAAGTTAAGTTAAACCACTTAAAGGGTCCTTGCATTTTTTGGAGGGAGGCCTAGGTATTTTCAACCCTTTAATAGGTAAAATAGGGGTCATGTCATTCTACAGCAGTACAACCAGAATTTTCTTCTGAGCTTGTTTGTTTTTTCATTCAGCAAACATTTCTTGAAAACCTGTTGTGTGCAAGTTACTCTGTCAGCCATTCATAGGTTCACAGTCACATCTGTCAATATTAGGTCAAATAACTGAGAATGAGGAGGAGGAGGATGATGATGATGATGATGTTCTTATCCTCTTTCTTCCCTGAGTTCAACTTCATTATTCATGGATCTTTACTTAAGATTGGCTCCTGATATACATTACTCAAGAATAATGTAGAAAAAACTCTTATTTTTTGTGAGGCCTAAAGACTAAGTCATTGTAGTGTTAAAGATCCTACAATCTTCCTGCCTTTCAATAATTCATTTGTTGACAGATAAGTCCCTTTAAAAAATTTTTTTTAAAAGCAATCGGGGTTAAGTAACTTGCTCAAGGTTACACAGCCAGTTATTTCTGGGTATGGTGCTAAGTATCTGAACCCGGATTTGATCCCCAGGTCATCCTGACACTGGGGCTGGTGCTCTTACTCACTGAGCCACCTGGCCGCCCCTAAGCAACTGGGGTTAAGTAACTTGCTCAAGGTTACACGGCCAGGTGTTTTTGGGTGGGTGCTAAGTGTCTGAGCCCGGATTCGATCCCCAAGTCATCCCGACACTGGGGCCGGTGCTCTTACTTGCTGTGCTACCTGGCCGCCCCAATTTGTTTTTAATAATATAAAAATAAGGTGCTGTATTGGTTAGGGAACTATTAACCTATTAGGTAGTTAGACATCTTACTCTGAATATCTTTCAGGTCAAATAATCCTTTTGTAATTAAGATAATCCAATTTGGTTCTACTATTGTTTATTAAATATCCCATAGATGCAAGGCACTGGGTGATACAAAGATTTTAAAAAAACAACAACAACAAAAAAAGAAAACAAGCTGCTGCTCCATATCTAGGAGCTTATGTCTTTAATTTATCTCCCAAGATTCTTCTGGAGCATCTTGTGTTTGATTAATAGTTACATGCTCTATTCATTTATAAAATTCTCAAACACTATGTGAGTGTTTTTTTTTTTAATTCTGAGTTTCTTATTAAGCTAGAATCTCACTGTTAAAATGTTTGCTATAGAGTAGAGTCAGTAATATGGTTGGAATATGTACAACAAATCCCATACTGATATACCAAAAGGAACTTTATAAGATGGTTTCACCTATAAACTGATCCAATGGAATGGCCCCTGAGGATTCTGTGCTTTAATTTCATATTTGTAAATTGCATGCAGAAATGAGGTAGTACAATTTGGAGCAATCCAGTTTTTTGTGTGTGTCTGGATATAGCCCAGGGGTAGAGAACCTGTGGCCTCAAGGTCACATATGGCCCTCTAGGTCTTCAAGTGCGGCCCTTTGACTGAATCCAAATTTCACTGAATAAATCCCCTTAGTAAAAGGGTTTGTTCTATAACGCAGTCAAAATGGCCATGTCTATGGACTTAGTCAAAAGGCCATACCCAAAGATCTAGAAGGCCACATATGGCCTTGAAGTCACAGGCTCCTCACTCCTGGTACAGACTATTTGTATGAACGAAAAAAATTCAGAGATTTGGGTAGCCTTGTCACAGTGAAGTACCACAATCTGGTACTACCTTACCTTTCTAGCCTTGTCTCATTCTACTCACTTTCATACATCTTCTGTGTCTTACTCCCTTTGTGCCTTTGATCACACTATTCCCTATGCCTAGAAATGCTCTCCTCCCCAAATCCTGCAGTTTTATTTTGAATTCTGACCCCTACTTTTAAAAGCTAATTCAAAGGTCACCTTTCCCATAAAACCTTCCCTAAATCAGTAATGACTTGCCTCATATTTTCCATTAATACTTTACTCACCTCTTTTGTACTTATCATGACATAGATGCAAAAAGAACATCTTTACTATCTAGGTTAAGAAGCTACATGAAGGAACTCAGGAAGCTTGGTGAGGCATTTGGGTAAAGACCAGGGTAGACAAAAATAGATGTGATACAATAATTGTAGTATGCTACAGACCTCTTGGATAGAAGGAGAAAGTAAATGAGTTTGGGGACTATATCACAAACCTGGCACAGAGGCAAACCATAGTAGTAATGAAAGACTTGAATTATTCACATGTCTGAATGTTCACATGCTGAAGATCTCTCCCCCCCCCAAAAAAAAAAAACAAACAGGGCAGCTAGCAATTTCTTCTTTATCTACCTTATGTTTCAGCTTCAAAAGAGGAAAGAACCAATAGAGAGAAATTCTTTACTAGTTTAGTCCTCACTAACAGGAGAAACTAGTTGCAGGGGTAGAAATGATTGTGAGCATTATAAAGTTGAAGAAAATAGGAAATCTGGCATGTACCCTGGATTTTGAGAAAGCAAATTTCAAAGCAGTCAGAGGGAAGACAGAGTGCCATGGCTAAAATTCTTTAGTGAAAACACAAGAGGAGATGTAAACTCTCAAAAAAGAAATTTTAAAAGATAAGGAATAATTCTGGTAAGGAAAAAAAGAAAGAATTGTGTATTTCAAAAAGAACATGTACAGAAGATAGAAGCAAAAGCAGATAATAGAATATGAATAAAAAATTATGGTATAGACCAGTAAATTTTTTTTAGAGTACTTAAAAGTTCTGAGTGGAAAATGCTAGTGAGGACCAGCAATGCTAAGGACAACTACAGTGAAAGGTTTTTTATTTTGTTTTCAAAGCTATTTTAGGGTAAAGAAAGTCAAGGAAGTAATACACTTACTACTTAGTGTGGATGGTATAAAATTAATAAATGACAGTGAGAAGGTGGAGGTGCTTAACTGTTTTCTTTTCCAAGGAGAACAAACAGTCCTTTTGACTGGAAAGGGCAAAGGAAAAATCGCCAACAAGTAGTTGAAACCCAAAATAAGTAGGGTCATTTCTAGATGAGCACAAGTTTCTAGGCCACCTGTTTTTGTGTCATGGATCCCTGTGACAGTCTTGTGAAGCCTCTAGACTCCTCAGAATAATATGGTTTAAAAAAAATGATTATTGAAGGAAATGCTAGATTTCAGTTAGAGATTAGTGAAAATAAAGTTGTTGTTTTTTTTCCCAACCAAGTTCATGCACTCCCTAAAATCTGTTCAAAAACCACTTAGAGGCTGGTGGTCACCAGGGTAAGAATTCCTGTCCTGGGTAGGCCTTGATGAACTACATGTGAGGGTAATGAAATATCTAGAAACCACAATTGCTGCACTACTGTCAGTGATATTTGAAAGATCCTAAAGATGTTACTAGACTGAAGTAGGGCAAATATTCCCATTTTCAAAGAAGAGAAAAGTTGAGTCTACAGATCATATGCCAGCAAGCTTGTTTTAGATTCCTTATAAAATTCTAGAATGTACAATTAAGAGAAAAATTTGTGAAAATCTAAAAAAAACGGAAGTAATAATCAAAAAGATTTGGGAAGATTTCATGAAAAATAAGATTATAGTTGACATTTTCTTTTTGGCAGGGTTACAAAAGTAGTATTTCCACGGACTTCTATAGCTATTGTTTATGTAAATTTCTGCAGAACATTTGACCTTTCTCATGTTATTATTCTTTTTGACAAGATGTAGAGATAAGAGCTAGATAGAAATATATTTGGAACTGGTGGGATTTTGAATGGCAGGAGAAAAAATAGTATAATGACTAACATTTGATGCCAAACATTATATAGCCTGTCAGTGCAGTTTTAGATTTTGACTATCATCCCATATTTTGGCTCTCCCTCCTAGCCTTGTGACACTTGGAAATTTGACAAAAATGCCATCTGTTCTCATCCAAATCGCTGATAAAAATGTTAAATAGCATAGGACAAAAAACAGATAGCCACAGGACTTGAAAAGAGACTGTCTTCCAATATGAAACATTAGTGTCAGTAAGATAATACTAACTGATGTCCTATGAATTAAAGTCAAGCACTTATTAAGCAGTTTCTTTGCACAGAAAACTCGCACTTTCTTCTGCTGGTTCTATATCGAGGATGGAGCATACTAATCATGGGTCTCTTCAAAAGCTCTGTCTTGCGCCCTCTTCTCTTTTCCTTCTGTACTGTTTTACTTGGTGATCTTATCAGCTCCCTTGGCTTCATTATCATCTCTGTGTAGATATTCTTATATCTGTTTATCCAGCAGTAACCTTTCTCTTGTTTTACATTACCTAGTGGACATTTTGAAATGTATGTCCTGCAAACATCTCAAACACAACTTGTCCCAAACAGAATTTATTATCTTCACTCCCTACCCTCCCAAAATAAAAATAAAAACACGCCTGAACTTCCCAGTTATCAAGGACATCACCACCAGGTTGTGAACCTAGGTGTCATCTTCAACTCCTTACACTCACCCCATATATTCAGTTCATCACCAAGTATTGCCATTCCTGCCATCACTTCTCCTTAATACATCCCTTCTTACTACTCACATAGCTGCTACCATGGGGCAACCTCTCATCACTTCATGCCTGGACTATTACAGTAGCTGCCTAGTTGGTCTCCTTGCCTTAGGGCTCTCCCCATTCCGATCTGTTCTCGCCTCAGCTGCCAGAATGGTCTTCCTAAAGGTCTCAGTATGTAAACCCCCTCCCCTTGTGATAGTAATGGCAATTAAAGATTCCCCTGTATTGGCTTGGTTTTCAAATTGATTGTATTAAAACCCAGAGCTTGTTAATCCCACCTGTGGGATGGACTTTTTGATGTGAAAAGAAAGTCCTGACTGGGAGGAGCTGGTGACGTAGATTTGGAGAGACACTAGAGAGAGGCGGAAGTTCTTTTTGGAAGCAGCACCTCCTGGAGAGGGAGAGACTAAGAGATTGCTGGTGGCCGCTTTGAATTGCCCTGGACTTTTGAGACCTGCCCCCTGAGCTGCCAAGGACTGAGGAGACATGGCTGCTTTGCTGGTACTTTGTCTGTCTGTTTTGATGTTATTTTGCCAGATTTGTCCACTGGTGAAAGACTGTCCTGTTGAAGAAGTCCTGGAACCTGGCATTTGGTTAAGAAGGCCTGAGACTGTCCTGCAGACAGAGAGTGAATACTGTCCACTGGTGAGGGACAGTACTGAGAGTGAATACTGTCCACTGGTGAGGGACAGTACTGAGAGTGAATACTGTCCACTGGTGAGGGACAGTACTGTTGTTGCAGGGGTCTGGAGACTGTCCGGCAGACAGAATGAATACTGTCCACTGGTGAAGGACAGTGCTGTTGTTGCAGGGGTCTGGGAGCCTTTCTGTTGGTTCAGAAGCCCTGAAGAAGGATTTTCTTGTTGTATGTTTACAGAAATCCTGGGAGAGGGCTTTGCTAATGTGTTCAGGGGTTCTAGGACTGTTCTACAGACAGAGGATAAATTCATGAAGGGACTGGCAATGTATCTTATGGCCTTGCTAAGCCTTGTCTCTCCAGGAACTAAGATTGCTGAGAACTTGCCTCGTGTCAAGATGAAGAAAAGACCTCCATTTGGGTATTAAGTGCTGTGTTTAAACTTGATGTAACTTTGGGGTAGATTCAATTGTGATCCAGGGGTGGGGAACTTTTGACCTTTTTGTGTTCTATGGTTGAGCAAATGAATGTATTTTACTTATGTTTGGAAACTAATCTCCATTTGAGAAGAGGGGCTTTGTGGTGGACTTAATTAAGGTATAGCCTAGGGGTGGAGAAGTATTTGGAACAGAGACTTTGTAATTGATTGAATGATTGGAAAGTCCTGGGGTGGGGTAGGCCTTGGAGATTATTTAATCACACTTAGTAAATGCTGTATTTTGAATGATGTCATGTTTTGATCTTCTCTGTTCTGGGTTTGTTACTGAATAAAATAGAGAGCACCTATGCTGGTATTTTGAACCTGGGAAGTTGCCTTCTTTTGGCATTACATTACACCCCTCAATTCAATAAATTGCAGTGACTCCCTATTAAGACCTTCAGGGTCACATGTGAAGGGTTATTCAAGCCCTTTCTAGCCTGAACTCTTCCTGCCTTTCCAGCCTTCTTACACCTTACTCTTTTCTTCATACTGTATGGTCCAGCGATGCTCCTTATTGCTCCTTTAACACGATACTCCATCACCCAGCTCTGGGCATTTTTATTGCCAGTCCCTCGTGCTTATGAGTCTCTCCCTCACCTCTACCTCCTGCCTTCTTTGGCTTCTTTCAAGACTCAGTTCGAATCCTAGCTTCTTTTTTTTGGTGGGGGGGAGGGCAATTGGGGTTAAGTGACTTGCCCAGGGTCACATGGCTAGCGTGTGCGTTAAGTGTCTGAGGCTGGATTTTAACTCAGGTCCTCCTGACTCTAGGGATGGTGCTCTCTTCACTGTGCCACCTAGCCGCCCCTAAAATCCTAGCTTCTCTAGGAGACTCTTCTGAGTTCTCTCCTACCCCTCACTTATCTGATACCTTCGCTCTGAGGCTGCCTTCTATTTGTACTGCTTATAGCTCGCATATTTTTAGTTATCTGCATGTCTTCTCTCCCATTATAGGAGAGCAGAAACCATGTTTTTGTTTTTCTTTGTATCTTCAGCACTTAGCATAGTACCTGGTTTACAACCAGTGCTTAATAAATGTTTGTTGTCACTGAAGACGATGCTAGATAAAACAGGGTTCCAGTCCTCATGAAGTTTATGTACCCTGCTCCACTGCCAATGGGGAGATGTGATACACAAGGAATCTCAGAGTTGCAAATGATCTTAGAAACTATCTAATCCTATGCATACATTGCAGAGCCCCCTTCTTAAAACATATTTAGTACATGGTCGTCCAGCTTTTACTTGAAAAGACCTTCAGTAAAGGGAAACTCCCTCCCAAAGCATCATATCCAACTTTTAGATGATTACATCACAGACTCTAATTCTAATGTCTTCAGCTTTTACCCATTGTTGTAGTTCTTCCCCTTGGAATTAACAAGAAAAAGTAATCTCTCTTCCACTTGATAACCCATTGGGTACTTAAAGATGGCTATTATTCTTTCTCCCTTGAGACCCAGGTCTTCCCTTTTCTAGGGTAGCATGACCACAATTGTGTAGAGCCTTGGGATCATGCCATATGAACAGCAAATGAAATTTAATGTGTAAAAAAGTCTTGACTTAAAAATGAACAAGTTTAAGGTAGAGGAGGCATAATTATATAGCAATTTGACCATAAAAGTCATTTTTATGGACTATAAGCTTAGTATTTAATATTTATTAAATAATTTAATATTAAAGTTTAATATTATGGTATAGCATCCACAGAGCTTTCTTCTTATTATATCCAGAACATTATATCCAGAAATATTATACTCTGATCTAGTCTTACTGTACCCAGAGTATTGTTTTCAGTTTTGGGTGCCATGATCTTGATCATGTTACTCAGGATGCTCCCCAGCTTAGCATTATTCTTTTTAAAATGTGGCATCCAGAACAAGACTTTCTTTGCCCAGAAACTGCTTAATGAATATTTGATGACTTGAAGCAATAGATAATATATCACCATTATCAAACTGGGAAGCCGAAATTCAGCCAAGTAACAAGAGATTCCCTAGCTAATGAAACCTGGTGCACAGGACATAGCTGTCCCAGTTACCTGAACAATGACAGCATTCAGGGCCAGTGTCATGCTTAGGTGCTTGAATACTCACATGATTAGATTAGATGGAAGACTACCAGTCACAACCATTTGCCCTACTGTGCCCTGCAGTCCCCCAACATAGGCATTTGACCGAGTTATTTAGCTTAAGGATTCCTGGACCTTGCAATCCACCCAGATGATGTCTGTTAGGGCTTTTATACCTTTCCATGTGCCCTGTTGCTAAACTGTTATGTGTTGTCTCCCCTCATTAGAGGGGAGGGGACTTTTTATGATTCTTTTGGCAGGGAATTTTTCACTTTTTCTATTTGTTTCCATGGAACTTAGGTGCTTATTTTTTTCTTTTGGAGAGGGGAAGGCAAGGCAATTGGGGTTAAGTGACTTGCCAAAAGTTACACATCTAGCAAGTGTGTCAAGTGTCTGAGGCCGCATTTGAATTCAGGTCCTCCTGATTCCAGGGCTGGTGGTCTATTCACTGTGCCACCTAGCTGCCCCAACTTAGGTGCTTTCATATAATGACTGCTTAATAAATGCTCATTCATTCCTGGGAAGTTGCTTATATAATAGAAATTTAGAATTTAGAATGCAAAGAAAATACCTTCCCCCCAATTCTGTGTTCACTGATCCATGAAATTCTAGAAATGGGATATAATCCTCATTTGTTCATTATTTCATTCATTTCATTATTCAGTACATGTTTAAATACCTGATGATTGCATGATATAAATCCCACAGTGCTGGATATGAAATTGTCCTCTAGAAACTTAAAATCATACTTAGAAGTAAAACATGAATTGCAAATTAAAGAAAAAACCCTGGGAGAGGGAATATAATGATTCATTCACACTAAGGTGAAATTGACTTAGATCATTTTCTGGAAACAGTTTTGATTAGTAGAAGGGTGAGAAAAGAACAGAAGGATGTTGTCAGGAGAGAAGGGAAGAAAAGGAACATAAAGGAGTGAATGGTTATATGGAAATGTACTTTATTTTAGTTTGTAAGGTCTGTCTTGATTAGGGTCACATACTAAGCAAAATTGTGAAATAGCAGTGGTTTGGGTTTGGTGCCCTCCATTTTCAAACCTTTTCCCCTAGTAGCCTCCACTCCTGTGCCTGACTCTTAGCTAAGAGTTATATTTGGGAAATCATCTGATAAAAGAATCTCTACTAAGGTATATTACCTGAAAATGGCTTCCTTGTGCCCCCTTCAGTCATATTCTAAAGCAGCCACTTAAAGACTGATTAAAAGTATAGTTCTAAACCAGGTGATTCAATAGTTTTTCCACCTTGGGATGGAGCAGTTTCTTTCTGCTATTAAAGTAAAAGTGGACTAATTATGTACCCTTGCAAAAGTATGTGTGTTTGTGTGACTTACTAGATCTGTGATTTCATCAGTGCAGAAAGCACCAGGTAAGAAGTTCCTTGACTATCACAGGTCTGTACCTTTTCTGCAGCTTTGGAGTTTGGGAAAGCAAGGGGATCAGAGAGTCACGAAGTCAGTTGTGTCAGAGACAGGGATTGAACCCAAGTCCTCCTTATTCTTAGGTCAGTTCTTCAGCTTGCTAGCCAGTATGTCAAGGCCAAGTTGTCACATATACATATACATAAACATATACATATACACATACACATACACATACACATACATGTACAACCAGGAGTGGTTTATTTGTGATGGATGGATGGAAACCATTCTTTAGTTCATAAGAACTGAGGTTTTATCAAGTTTAGTCCCAAATTTTATAGAGTAAAATTAGGTTTATTTTCCCTTCAGTTAACAGAAATCATATTTTTCCCCATTTATGCTTCTTTCCCAACACCTTCCCTGTGTTAATTTTGTATCTTTTCATTTTCAAAGCATATGACAATGCTCCCTTCACATCTCTGTTGTTATTGTTCATCCATTTAAGTCATGTCTGGATCTTTATGAAACAATTGGGATTTTCTTGGCAAAGACACTACTATTTTCTTCTCCAGGTTATTTTACAGATAAGTAACTGAGTCAAACAGAGTTAAGTGACTTGTCCAGGGTTACCCAGCTAGTAAGTGTCTAAGGCCAGATTTGAATTTAGGAAGATGAGTCTTCTTGACTTTAGGCCCAGCACTCTATCCACTATCCTAACTGCCCAAATCCCTGCGGATCTCCAATTCTGGGGAAATTAAAAAACACATTCATCCTCTAGGGGGTCACTGTTTGGGACCTCAGAGCATGTTCATTTTGTGTATAGATGAGCCAAGTCCAGAAGTGATTGCTTTGATATGAACTGCATTAGTTCTATTTGGAACAAATCCTAAATAAACTCTGTTTTAGGTTTTAAAGCATACTTGGAAAAGAGCAAGATATTTTCACTAAAAAACTTCCTACCATTGTGCTATGATCTTAAACTGAATATTCTTCCACCTTCTTCAGAAGTCCAGAAATACTTTTTCTTGAAAGGTCCTGCTTGTTCTCTTCACAAATTTTTCAGGATTTTTTTATGCCATATAAAGTACCAAAGCTGATTATAAATTGCAAAAGCATAGAAACTTTTTTTTGGTAAAACTTTAGTAAGCATTAAAGACTACTCCCAAATTAAAAACCTCTTTTTATAGATTAAGAATAACTGAGAAAATATACTTATTACGAGGAGTATCAGGATGAGAGAGGGGTGATTCTAAATACATATACATATATATATAGTTTAAAACCCAAAAGGCCACATCTTTTTCTTTAAAATTTTTAGATTCAGATTGTTGAAATTTTGTTTACGTAAAGATTTCTGGTTTTATAATATTTGGTATTGTACAAAATTTGGACACATTTTCTTACTGTATTTGTCTCAGTATTTATAAATATTCTATGTCTTACATAATGTGTTATAACACTGCAAATGTTTTGTTACTTCCTATAGTAACAATGAATATTTAAACCAATTCATTTTACTACTAGTTTTTAAATTTGAATATTAATTGTATTCTATATAATAGATGCAATCAGTATATGGTTATATGTAATTGGATATATGTAAAAAACTAGGCAAAGTTTTATTCTATTTCTTATAAGAATTCGCCTCCCATAAAGCTTAGTATGAAAGAAGTATGCCAAAATAGAATCTTAACTTTGAGACTTTACTTTCAGATTCAACTTTATAGACAAGTTTATTTCCCAAGTTATATATGTGCACTCAATCTGTATTCAGCTTCTGGGTGGATACTTAAGTATACTCTTTTATAGTATTTTAAGAGTAATAGACAATAGTTTATAAAGTTCTTTCTAGAACTTTGGAGTTGCTTTTAATTCATTGAAAGTTTTGTTTTGTTTGCAATTCTAGCTGTTTGTTTACAAACAGAAAGGCTCGCCTTTACCTTAGTAAAGAAAAGTTTTGCATAGCTGTTTCTCTCATTCAAACTCTCTCTCTCTCTCTCTCTCTCTCTCTCTCTCTCTCTCTCTCTTTTTCTCTGTCACACACACACAATTAATGCATTGTTTTTATTTTCTGTACCTGTAGGCACAGTGGACAGTTGGAAAACTGAATTTCACGTTTTGTGGGGCCCGTTTGGGGGGCTTTAACTTCATCAGCAGCCCAAAATGTTCCTATGGCCAATTTGTAGCTGTACATCTTTGCAAGAGCAGGACAAATTACCAGCCTGTTCCTATAATCAGACTAAGGAGACCAACAGTAAAATACTTGTCACTTTATAGAGTTCAGTCAGATCTCGACAAGGAGAATACACTCAAAAGTACAGGTGTTGCCTGGAAGAACAGAAATCAAGGGCTTTTAAACATGGCCCAAAATAATATTCCTGGAAGATTAACCGAAGCTCTTTGCCTGGAGGTGCGATCAACCAATTTTGAGAGGAAGAGTGAAAAGCTGCACTTCAAAGCTTCTAATCCAAAATACTGTCTTTTTGTTCCCCAGTCTGTGAATGACAGATGCAGTATAAGAGCTTTTCATAGAAAATCACATAGTTTGGATCTGAACATCAGAGAGAAACTGGCCTTATTGCCTACTTTGTATGAAGCACATGGTAAGATTCCTGCCTGTAACAGGCTAAATGAAACACAGCCTTTTGACCCTCATGGCTTGTATGTAGGTTCTAGTAAAAATAGTCATTCCTCTCTGGATTCATCCAGTTTTGATGGTAATGGGCTACTGCAAAGATTTTCAGTGCCTTCCTGTAATACTCTAAGACAAAGAGAAGAAGAATTTCAGTGTGGTTTAGAGGCTTCCATTGTACATTCTCACCATAATACTATTGATGAACTGCCTTTCCGGATGGATTTCCCTGTAGCTGTCAGTAGTGTGGATGAGCCTGGTGACCAGGAGGAAGGTATCTCATCTATTGGTTTCTTACAATCTGCTGGTTTCTCCTTGGGTGCCATTAACCAAAGGCTAAGCAAGAGAGAAAGAAACAAGTTAAAGAATCTGAGAAGGAAGCAACGGAGACATCAAAGATGGCTCCAGAAACAGGTAGGAAACTTTATACTACATTGTAGTGAGGGTGGTTGTTGTTGTTGTTATTGGGGTGGAGGGGGCCATATCTCAAAATGTTTGGAATTTTTTCAGGATTTAATCCTTTTTAAATGATTGTCCATCATTATATTAAAGTAATACTTTATAAATACAAAGCAGTAGGACAACCGACACTTATAGCTTTATTTCTAGGCATAAGTATTGTAGACAAGTGTTTTGAAAACTTCCTTATAGTTTTACCCTGAAGTACTAGTAATATTTAAGCAGCAATATTAGGCTTTACAAACTAAGTCTTTCTCAAATTTCTCTATTTTCCTTGATATCAGGAGTTCTTAATTTTGGATCTATAAGCCTTAAAAGATATTTTTGTAACTAATTCAGTATAATTGGTTTCCCCCATAATCCTAATGTATTTCATTGTATGCATTTAAAAACATTGTTCAGAGAAAGGGGTCAGAAAAAAGGATCCATTACACAAGAAAAGTTAAGAAGCCCTGCTTTATATTATTTCATAATGTTTTTCCTAGGTTAGATTGAAAATGGAAGATATGTTGCTTATGACCAAAACACTGGTAATCTCTTTGTGAAAAATTCAAGACTACTTCATTTGTACCAAGTGCCAATTTTATATATGTGTGTGTATGTATATACATGTATGTGTGTATACATATATGAATGATAAAGTATGTTAAATTTAAAGTTAATTTGACTTTCCTTTGTTTTTTTAAAAGAAATTTGTATTATTGTTGCTAATACTTTAAAACAGAATGATGCTTTGATCTAAATATGTGATTTAATGTGAGAGGTTATGGACCTTCTGCAATAAATATTGCTGTTTATTGCACTACATTGTTTGCTATGGAAAGAAATGACAATGAAAGTATTTTAGATTTCATAAATTTTTATGATGACTCTGTTCTTTACAATCTTTACAATCAGATGATTTAGCACCCCCAGATAAATAAGGCTTCCTTTAGAGGTCCTGGGTGTGAGCAGAGACTGGGTGACCACCCTTCACAGACATCATACTAAGGATTCATGCTTATTTGTATTAGAACACTTTTATTATATTTAAAAATGTAAAAAAACATTCTTAGCTCATGAGCTATACCAAAACATGGACCAACCAGAACCATTCTTATCTCACTGGTTGTACAAAGATAGGCATATTCTGGGTTTGACCTTCAGGCTGTAGCTTTCCAACCCCTGCACTAAACTGTCCACAATGTCCCATCCTGATTTTATGTATATTGTGTGTGGCAATATGTTATAATCCTTATTAATCAACATGTGTTGAATACCAGTAATATCAGAGAATGTTTCTTACAAACAAATTGACACTGGTGATCACTTTCTAAAAAATTCAAGACTATTTCATTTGTGCTTAGTACAACTTGTATGTATGCAGAAAAATGATAAACTTTATGTTAAATTTAAAATTTAATTTAACCGGAAAGGACTTTAAAGATAATCCATCCTTAAATCTGAGCCCTAGACAGATGAAACACTTTGACCATTACATAGCTGATCAGCTGGGGCTCGAGCTTTCTGACTCCAAGCCTAGCGCTCTTCCTGATCCACAGTGCTGCCTTTGGTTTTGTTCCATAGAGCCTACTTATGGGACAGTAATTTTAATTTAAAGAATAATCATTTTATGTGCTCTAACATTTTTATCTCATTTGACCCTAACCACATCCCTGAGAAGTAGGTGCTCTTATTATAATCCTCATTTTACAGATGAGATAACAGAGGCAAATAGAGATTAAGTAACTTGCCCAGGGTCACATAGTAAGTGTCTGAGGCAGCATTTGAATTCAGGTCTTCCTGACTCTATGCTTTTTTATATTGCTTCTCATCTACAATATGCTGCAGATCGGTTTGATGAAATAGTAGTCACTTTAGCATCCTAGGAATAATACATTTAAAGCTGCAAGGGATGTTCAGGCCATCTAATCGAACACTTCAGTTTTGTAGATGAGGAAACAGTCCCAGAACGGTTGTTACTTACCTATAGCCATGTAGGTGGGTAGTAAGTGTTGTTGTTCAGTCTTTTTTTTTTTCAGTCGTGTCTGATTCTTTGTGACTCCATTTGGGGTTTTCTTGGCAAAGATACTGGAGTGGTTTGCCATGTCCTTCTCCAGCTCATTTTACAGATGAGAAAACTGAGGTAAACGGGGTTAAGTGACTTGCCTAGGGTCATACAACTCAGAACTGTCTGATGCCAGGTGGTGACAGAGATACGATTTGAAGCCAGACTCTCTGATTTCAGATCCAGTGTTCTCCTTTACCTCACATAATACTTCAGTTTGTTTTCATCTTTTGATTATATATTCTTTTTTTTTTTAAGCAGTTGGGGTTAAGTAACTTGCTCAAGGTTACACGGCCAGTTATTTTGGTGATTATATATTCTAACAATGAAAAAAGATTATTTATTATTATAGTAAGGGCTGACAGGCTTTGCAGCATATTTATTTGGTTTATCAGAAAGTGATATTGTCCTGAGACATCAAAATACATTTTGTTGAAAGTGAAATAAATTATTTAACAACACAAACATATTTACAAGTTTTTGTTTACCTAACTGTAAAAACCAAACTCTGTATTTGGAATACTAACCTACCTCTGAGTAAATACAGGTTGATCTTGTAGTTTAAATAAATGCACAGAAAGATGCTATCACACCAGTGATTGAGTAGGTTCCCCTAAACATTTGGTTAGGAAATGGAAAATTGAAAATAATTTACTAATTATACTTTGCACAATAACATCTTTGAAATGAAATATTTTATGCTTATGAATTGTACTTCTAAAGTACTCTAAAGTACTTATCTGTTGGGAGTTTGGAATAGATGATCCCGAAAGAGTCCTTTCTAGCTCTTAACATTCTATAATTTAATATAATACTATTCCAGGCCAGAAGTCAGGATCTGCTATTTAGTTTTGAAATAATTAGTAATAAATTGGATCTTTGAAATAAAAATCACTTAATATTTGATTAAATTATAATTGGTTTCACAAAACTGCTAGTTCATGAGTCAGTTCAGTTTATAAAATAATAAATTTAGTTAAGCTTTTTTTCTTTTGTATTGAATTAATAGATTGTTTAGATGGATTTCTTCAGGTAAAATGATCATTCCAGTAGTCCTGTGTAGATATAGCCTACACAATCCCAGAAATATTATGTAGACAATATAAAACAGATCTTTGACTTTGGGATCTATGAAATGTGAAAGATTTAAAAGATTTGTGGCAATTTAGAGATTATGTCATTCAGAAGTCTGAGACATAAATCATGGGCAATACTTTCTTTGGAGCAGAGCAAAGTGAAAGAATCTTGAAGCTAATTGACCCAGATGGAGAAAGAAATGCTGTAGAAAATATAAAATATCTTCAGAAAGCTGATATTTTAAGAAGTTACCCCAAATTGTGAATGTTTATTAATGATTGTTAATATTAGCAAATTATTAATAATAATTCTATTTACTCTGGTGGATCTCACTGATGTAGATAATTGCTCCAGTGGTACAGATTACAGCTCCTTATCCTGTGTCATTCCTGTCCATGTTGTCCAATAATTCCTCCATGGGAGAATCTATGCAATATGTGATGAGAAAGGCATATGTGTGAGTAGTTATTAATATTATCTTAATTGTCAAGGGTGTATTCACTTATTAATCACCACTATACACAAGTCACTATACTGAGCATGGTGTATACAAAGACAGAGTAAAACAAAACAAACAGTGCTCTTGGGAGCTTATATTCTGTGGAGAGATACAACATGTAAACAGAAAAACAAATATAAGATAATTTGAGGGGGAAATAGCATACTAACAAGTATAAAGAACAGGAAAGGATTCCTTTAAGAGGTGTTCCTTGAACTGAGCTTTGAAGGAAGCTAAGGATTTTAAGAGGCTGAGGTGAGGAGTCTTTTGCCAGCGTGGGTAAAAGTCTGTGTAAAGACACTGAGATAGAACCTAAATGGCCAAATTCAGGGACTACGTAATAGTAGAATTTTAATAGAACTTAAGAGTGCATGAGGGGCACTAATGAACAATAAATTTGGAAAGGTAGGCTAGAGATTTCATTCCAGCAGTGCCATCTCAGCTCTCAAATATTTTGAAACATCCCTCAACATTTCCAGAACAGTGTTTCTTATACAGAATATAAAAGTCAAGATGTTATTTAGTTGTCATCTCTATTGTTTTTAGTGCCATTTCTGTTTCCTCATGCAGTGCATTAGGGACTGTGACTGTGATGATTCTACTCTTATTTTTTTTTTCTTAAAGCAATTGGGGTTAAGTAACTTGCCCAAGGTTACATGGCCAGTTATTTTGTGTGGGTGTTAAGTAACTGAGGCCGGAACCAATCCTGGGTCCTCCCAACTCGGGGCCGGTGCTCTTACTGCACCACCTAGCCGCCCCTGGTTCCATTCTTATTGATGTAGATAAGAGCTGGTCATAGACATTTTGACAGTTCATTTCATTTTTCATCTTCCCAATTTCACCTTTAAATAATCTTGGGATAATTTGGCTTAGTTGAATCTCTTGTTAAACTTTCTATAGATTTTTTTTCTCCACAACTAATTTTCACTGGCTTTTTTTTGTGTGTGATTGCTTACAATTAACCATCTTCCACTAAAAGATCTTATCAATGATTTTACATTATAAACCATTGTTATTCTTGACTATTCTTTGTCAAGATCAAGTGTTTACTATCTCAGGTGGTTTCTGAGTTCTTTGGGTCTCCTCACTGTGGTTACAATGTGATTACAAACACTATGGTTACAACATTGGTTAGAGTTTCTTAGGAATTGGTGAAAGTCTGTTTCTGTATACATTCTTTGATCCATTTTTCAGCGGTAATACTTTGTTTAAATAGACCAAGCTAGATTGTCTCACCGGCCTGCCATATAATAACATTTTTGTTTTCTTAATTTGGTAGTACTTTTGAATTTTACTCTTACAAGTCTCTGGTCTGATCCTATGCAGACAGTTAATTCAGAAATTATTTCCATGCTTTAAAAAGTCTTTTCCTTTGTGCTCAAATATAATATAAGTCTTTTTAATAAGATACTTAGTACATATTCTTCACCTCCTAACTAATTTCTCAAACAAAATTATGCATGGCATATAGATATAAAGATTCAATATAATCTGTAAAATTTTGGCCTAGCTTTTCTTAATCCTAAATCACTTATTCCAACATAATTTTCACCACTTTTCCCCCATGCTCACCCTTCCTTACCTTTGAAGGCACCAATTACTGAAAAAATTGGCAGTTTTGATAGACCAGTTAAACACATTGGATTTTTAAAAATCATAGGAGAAGCAGCATAGGAGTAGAAAATAGAAAATGCTATTGTTTGCCAGGGGAAAAAAGAGAACATAAACTTTAAATGCTAGTGAATTTGACTTGGATTTGTGGGAAAATAGAAGAGCAATTCAATCAAAAGATGATTAGTGGATATCTAGTAAAGAAAGCCATGAATATAAATATCTAGAATGATTTCTTCAAGAAGGAGTCATGCTTAACTAAACTTTCCTTTTTTTGATAGGATTACTAAGTTTGTAGATGGATCAGGAGAGTGCTTTTGGTTTAGTTTACCTAGATTTTAGCAAAATTTAATGTATCTAATACCATTCTTGTGTAAAACATGTAAAGATAGAGACTAGTTGTTTGTTTGATTGGGCTCAAAGAGAAGTCATTTATTAATGATTACGGCAACTTCATCTTCTTGCCTTGCTTCAACACCTCAGACTTAGTAGATGCTGGAAGGAGAAAAGTCAAAGTAAATGAATATACTGAGGAACTGATATGTTAAGTGGCAGACAGCTATATTTCACTAGCAGGTGGTTGGAAATGTTTGTCTAAGGTTAAGGACAGAGGCAGGACTGGAGTTAAAGGTACAGAAGTGCCTTAGGAGATCTCTACTGGAGTATCCCATAGATATCTATCTCCCTGGTTCTGTGCTGTTTGACATGTTTATCAGTGACTTGGATAAAGATATGGATGTTGTAACTCAAAATCTTGCGGAAATGAATGTTGAAAACTAAAAATAAACTAAACAAAAAAAAATATGGATGTCATACTCATCAAATTTGCATGAGACACAAAGGAGAAAAGATTAATCAACACCCTGGATTATAGAGTCAAGGTCCAAGAAGATCTTGATAGGCTGGGTTGAATTGAAAATTGGGTTGAATATAATAAGATGATATTCAGTAGGTATAACTATAAAGCCCTACACTTGAGTTCCAAAAAATTAACTTCCTAAATGTAGGATGAGAGAGAAAATGTCAGCCACCAGTTTGTCTGAAAAGATCAAGGCTTTAATGGACTGAAAGCTCAATATGAATTTTTTAAAAAGCTAATGAGATCTTAGGTTGCATTAAGTGAGACATGTCTTCCAAGAACAGGAAGGTGAAAGTTCCTTTCATCACTAATATTGTGTTCAGTTTAAAAAGGCTGTTTATTAATTGTAGAATGTCCAAAGGAAGACAACCAGATGATAATGGACTTGTATCCTATGATGGGTCAGTTGAGGGAAGTGGATATTTTAAGCATGGAGAAGAGAAGACTTGGGATGGGGAACACAATTGTGTCCAAGTGTTTGAAGGACTATTTTGTGGAAGGTGAATAAGGGTTGTTCTTTATAATCCTACAGGGCCAAACAAGAGCAATAAGTGGAAACAGCTAAAAAAAAAAAAGGTGAATTTAGACTTGCTGTCACAAAATAACCAAATAAAAACTGTTTTTGAATTAGAGCTATATAAAATGAAATACACTGCCTTAGGAGGTGGTAGGTTCCTCCTCACTGGAGATCTTGAAGCAGAGGGTGGATGATTTGTTGGGTATATTATAATAGGGATTCCTTTTGGACATGGGCAGAGTTTCCTTCCACCTCTAAAATTCTGTGGTTCTATGATTATGTTAGGTACCATTTTAATCACCATCCTGCATAAGTAAAGGTTCATTAATGAACCTAAACAGTATACATATTTAGATTTTAACTTGTGCATATAAATAGAACATTGCCTTATGATGTCTGTGCTCTCAGCAGAGCTTATGCAAAGTCACCACTTAAGCAGCTAGCATAAGGGATGTAGAATAAGGATCCAGCATCAGGCAGGAATGTGAGTTGTAGTGATTGCAGCTTATTTGGATCTGCTTAAGTGGCAGCAGCACCAAGGATATAGATAGGGATGTAGTCTGATTCTTGTACAAAATACTAACATAGATATCTGCACAATTTATGGAAAGGCCTTTTTTTTTGTTTTAAACTTTATATGCATATAGATAGGGACTGGGATTTCACTGGTGTAGGGAACTCCTTGGTGAGGAAACCTCCTATACCAATGTATTTTCTCTTCTTATAATATTGTAGAATTACCTAGATCAATAGTGTCAAACTCAAATAGGCCTTCCTGACTCTGAGACCAGGAAAACTTGAGTTCAACAACTGCCCCTGCAACATGCTTTATTCATATTCCTGGACAAGTTACCCAACGGTTTAGTGAGCTAGGCTCTAAGACTTTGAAGTTGCAGAGAAGGTGCTGGCTGACATTAGTAAAAGGGGATTTCCTCTTTGGAGAGTTCTGTATATTAAGGAAATCACAGCTCCAGGCCAACAGATAATATTGAGCAGAACATTTTTGAGTAGGGGGGTGAAATAGTCTGATCTGAATCAGATTTCAGAAAATATCACTTTGGTAACTTTGTGAAAGATGAGTTGGAAAAGGAAAAAGTAGAAGCAAGGTGACCAATTGGTACTAATTAGTTGATAAGTGCCTGAACTAGTATGGAAGCTGGGTAAGTGGGAAGGAAAGATACTGATGTAAGTGAGATGGGAGAGAGGATACAGGAGGGGATCTCCTTTCTTAGATCTTTTTCCTCCTAAACTTGGGCATTCCCCAAAGTCTTACTCCCTTTATGCCACATGGCTGCCTTTGTCTGTCACCCTCTAGGTAAGTGTACCTTTAACTCCGGTCCTGCCTCTGTCCTGAACCTTAGACCAACATTTCCAACTGCCTGCTGGTGAAATGTAGCTGTCTGCCATTTAACACATCAGTTCCTCAGTATATCCACTTACTTTGACTTCTTGCCTCCCGGCATCTACTATGTCTGGGGTGTTGAAGCAAGGGAAGAAGATGAAGTTAATTCACAGAAATGTGTGACCAAGACCAACTCCTTAAAAATTTTGTTTTTAATTTGTTGAATAAAACAAGAATTTCTATAACACAGTATAATAAAAAAGATGACTTGACATTGCAAATCTGTTATGTACAACTTCCTATTCCTTTTTAAATATGTAATACAGTTATCGTGTAAATTTCTTTTTTTTTCCCTTTTTGTTCCTTTTCTCTTTCCTGCCTCTGGCCTAGAGATGGCTACCATTACATGTATGTCTGTGCGTACACATACATGTATACATATATGTGTAAAATTATTCTATACATCTGTTTATCAGTTCTTTCTCTGGATGTAGACAGCATCTTCATGTGTCCTTTATCTTTACTTTGTGTATTTACAATAGTCAAAATGACTTAGTTGTGAAAACTTGTTCTTAAAACAATATTGCTGTTACTGTATACATGTTCTTTTGGCTCTCCTCACTTTGCTCTTTCCCATTTTGTTCAAGACTTTCCATGTTTTTATAAGATCATTGAGCTCATTATTTTTTATAGCACAGTAGTATTCCATCACAACTATACGCTACAACTTGTTCAGCCATTCCCAGACTATTTATTTTAGTAGTGTACTGAGGCTATGTGTAGGGTAGCATATCTATCTGGTTGTACAGACATGCAAGTCAAAGGGACTGTGTTTGGTTACTTTCTATTTACTTTTACTTTTCTTCCATTTCCCATACCACCTTTCACCTTGTATAGGAGCTGCCAACTTGATTTTGTCTCCATTCATGCCTATCCCCTGCATTCCCTCTTAGCTTCTTTAGAACTTTCAATTACAACCAGTGTGTTATCAATTCCTGATAGCTCTTGTGAGGATCAAATGAGCAAACATATGTAGCACTTTGTAACCTCAAAGTGCTATGAAAATTTCAGCCATTGTTAATTTCTGTTCTCTTTAGTTTTTGATTTCATTAAAGCCAGGGTATCTGCAACATCCCAGTCCTGCCTTCAACTCTTAGTTTTCCACCCATGAGTCCCAGAAAATAGATTCTGCTTCCCTTATTTCAGGTATTGACATATTATTTACTCTATCTATCTATCTATCTATCTATCTATCTATCTATCTATCTATCT
>NW_027185903.1:27289578-27307922 GCF_028583685.1 Petaurus breviceps papuanus
TCTATCTATCTATCTATCTATCTATCTATCTATCTATCTATCTATCTATTTATTTTTGTGTGTTTATTTTATCAAATGCCTTATTAACTTCTAGTTTACATCATTCATTTCTACAAGATTTTGAGTTACAAATTTTCTTCCCGTTTTTCCCCGGCCCACCACCCCAAAATAGCGATCTCACTGAATATCCCATCCTCCAATCTGCTCTCTCCCATATCTTCTCCCATACCCGCTCCAACTTTTCAGTAGGGCACTATGGATCTCTATGCCCCAGTGCCTGTATATTTTATATCCCAGTGAAATGTAAAATAATATTAATAATAGTATATATAATTTTTTTTAAACATTTGATTTTAAAACTTTGAATTCCAGATTCATTCCCTTCCTCCCTTGTCACCCACCCTTACTGGGAAGATAAGCAATTCAATATAGGTTGTACATGTGTAGCTATACAAAACATTTCCATAGTGAATATATTGTAAAAGACTGACTGTATTTCCATCCCTCCTATCCCATCTCCCACTTGTGGTATTCTCTACTTTGATCCTGTCCCTTTTCAAAAGTGGGTGCTTCCAACTTCCCTCCCCCCCCCAGTCTGCCCTCCCTTCCATCACCACCCATCTCATTCCCTTCTCCCCTACTCTCCTGTAGGGTGAGATACCCTATTTAGTATGTATGTCATTCCCTCCCTAAGCCAAATTCAATGAGAATAAGGTTGACCCATTCCCTTTTGCCTTCCTATTCTTCCCCTCCATCATTTTCCCTTGCCCCTTCTGTATGATAGCTTACCCCATACTATCTCTCCCTATCTCCTCTCATTATATTCCTCTCTCACCTCTTAATTTCACCTTTTAAGTATCATCTCTTCCTATTGAATTGGTCCCATGCCCTCTGTGTATACCTGTACACATATATACACAGACTCAGATTTGTATTCATATACCAATATACCCTCCTATATAGACATATATACCGTGTTTCCCCGATAATAAGACTCTGTCTTATTATTTTTTTGGAAAGAAAAACACCAGAGGGCTTATTTTCAGGGGAGGGCTTATGTTGTCCTGCCTCAGCTCTCCTCCGCGGCACTGCTCTCAATGGCGCCAGCAAGCAAATCACTGGGGAAGAACAGGATGACGCGCTCACTGCTGCAGCTCTGATTGGATGCAGCTCGGAGCACGGCGTGCGTTTGGGGGGGGGAGGGCGTGCATACAGAGGGTACCGTAATGTAGCATGTAGCGCAGGGGATCACCTTCACTACAGTAGCAATCTCAATAGGGCTTATTTACAGGGGAGGGCTTATTTTAGAGGAATCTTATACAGTAAGGGGAGGGCTTATTTTCGGGATAGGTCTTATTATTGGGGAAACACGGTATGTATATATATATATATATATATATATATTTCTATTCCCTTCAACTATTTTCATACTTAGAAAAGTTTCATAAGTTACAATTATCATTTTTCCATGTAGGAACATAAATATACTTCAACTTTGATAAGTTCCTTATGATTTCTTTGCCCTGTTAACCTTTTCATGCTTATCTTGCTTCTTGTATCTGAATGTCAAATTTTCTTTTCAACTGGTTTTTTCATCAAGAATGCTTGAAAGTCCTCTTCTCTACTGAATGACCATATTTTCTCCTGAAATATTATACTCAGTTTTGTTGGGTAGGTAATTCTTGGTTTTAATCCCAGTTCCTTTGACCTCCAGAAATCATATTCCAAGCCCTTAGATCCCTCAGTGTAGAAGCTGCCAGATCCTGTGTTACCCTGATTGTGTTTCCACAATGTTCAAATTGTTTCTTCCTGCCTGCTTGTAATGTTTTCTCCTTGATCTGGGAATTCCAGAACCTGGCTATAATATTCCTAGGAGTTTTCCTTTGGGGATCTTTTTTAGGAGGTGATTGGTGGATTCTTTCAACCTCTGTTTTGCCCTCTGGTTTTAAAACATCAGGGCAATTTTCCTTGAGAATTTCTTGAAGGATGATTTCTAGATTCTTTTTTTGGTCATGGCTTTCAGGTAGTCCAATAATTTTTAAATTATCTTTCCTGAATCTATTTTCTAGGTCAGTGGTTTTTCCAATGAGATATTTCACATTTGCCTTCTTTTTTTATTTGTTTGGATCTGTTTAATAGTATCTTGATTTCTCACAAAGTCACTAGCTTCCATTTGCTGCAGTCTATTTCTGAAGGAATGGTTCTCTTCAGTGAGCTTTTGAGATTCTTTTTCTGTCTATCAAATTTGGCTTTTTAAGGCATTCTTCTCATTGCCTTTTTGAGCCTCTTTTGCCATTTGAGTTAGTCTATTTTTAAGTTGTTATTTTCTTCTGTCAGGTTGTTGACTCTTATTTCATAATTTTCTTGCATCGTTCTCATTTCTCTTCCCAATTTTTCCTCCACTTCTCTTATTTGGTTTTCAAAATCCTTCTTAAGGTCCTCTATGGCCTGTAACCAGCTTGTATTTTTCTTGGAAGCTTTTGGTGCAAGAGTTCTGACTTCACTCTCTTCCTCCTGTTCCATGCTTTGATCCTTTTTGTCCCCAAAATAGGAGTGCAAAGTTGGATTGCTCTGCTTGGTTTGCTTCCTTTGCCTGCTCATATTGCCACTCAATTACTTGACTTTTGAGCTTTTTGTCACAGTAGGACTCTGCTATGAGTAGGGAGAGCTTTGTCCCAAATAACTGGGGTTTTCTCAGCTGCTGAAGGTATTCGTTGGGTGCCCTCTCTGAAGCCTCCACACGTTCTGGCAAGCTGGTCACATAACCCAGGAGAACAATACAGATCCAAGCAGGTTAAAGCAAGAGCAATTACCCCTCAGACTGGTCACTTGGTCCCCCTACAATCTGTAGGCCAGGAGCTGAAGCTGCCATGTGGTAGCAGCTGCACGGCCACTGTGCCTCAGCAGCTTCTCCCTCCAGGGAATAAAGGCCAGACCGCATTCCCAACTACTGGATCCCAAAGTCTGCAATGCACTGACCTCTCACTTTTTCCTTAGCCTCTATGTGTTGATAACTTTGAAAACCACCACAGCTGCTGGTGATCTGAAGTCCCTCCAGGCCTTCCTACAGCTGGTCGGGCCTTCCTGGGGGTAAAACCTCTGGCTCCCGCGGGGCTGGGCTTGGCTCCCAGAGCACTGGGCTGGCCGCTTCCTGCTGGCCTGCTGGTCTATCCTCAGCGGGAGGTTAGCTTCTTTGTGTCATTTTGTGGGTTCTGTAGCTCCAAAGTTTGTTCAGAGCCACCTTTTACATTAATTGGAGGAGGTGGGACCTGGAGCTGAGTGGAAATCCTGTTTCTACTCAGCCATCTTGACTCCGACACCTATTATTTACTTTCTATTTAGTGTTTTCCTGAAAGACTCCCAGGCACCTCACTTCTACCTTGCAAAAGTCAATAGATAACTAAGCCAGAAGTATTTCTTTATTAAGTGTTTTAATCCAACCTTTTGTTGTACTAGATTGTGTCTAACAAACAAAAAGAAGATACTTTAATAGGATAGATTCAATATATAAAAATTATATACCAGAAACGTTACTAAACGTATTATTATGCTTAAGAGGTGGTTGTTATCCTTCATTCTTGAAGAGAACCAAAATGACTTCACTATGCTAGCGTCAAGTTTCAGTGTATCTGACTGTGGCTGATCAGACCAACATGAGCTCAGATGCTCTACCACAGATAGGCACAAATAGTCCATGTGAGCATTTGGGGCCAATTCTCTAAACTTGTGCATCCTGCTTTTCTTTTGAGCTGTTTCAATTCTGCTTTGATCATAGAGCACAGCACTTTCTCTGATGTGGGCACACCATGCTGAGAGGTCTTGTGCCAGTGTCTCCCACGTCACACAATCAATTCCAAAGTTCTTAAGAGAGACCTTGAGAATGTCCTTGTATCGCTTCTTCTGACTACCATATGAGCACTTGCCCTGTGTTAGTTCTCCATAAAGTAGTCTTTTTGGCACATAACAGGATAAATGGAAGCAATTTTGCTTCAAAGGACCTGATGTCCTTGGAGAGTCACTTTGCCCGTCACTTCTCCTTTCCAACTATTTTCTCATCCTGGAGAAATCTCTAGCCTGAGACCTCCTCTCTTGATTCATTCGGGTCCCCCATTCTTCACTTGGTACTGCATTTACCCCCCACATTTCTTCTCCTCCTACCCTTTCTACTTCCACCACCTTTTCCAGCTCTCTTTATTTATTATCTTCTTCCAATTGAAACACAGACTCCTAGAGAGTCAGGATTGTGTAGGTTGTTTGTATTTATATTCCCAGCACTTAACAAAACACCTGGCACATCATCAGTGCTTAATAAATGCTCACTCTGTCCCTTTTCTATTTTTTTCTACACAGTCTTATCTTTTTAACCTCCTTGGGCCTCTATTTCTTATAGTGTAAAATGAGAGGGTTATAAAAAAAAATGTCCTCAATGGTTCCTTTTGGTTCTAAGTCCATGATCTTATGATCATTTTTTAAAGGAAAATTCATTGATTCCATGATTCTTCCTGTAGCACAAGATTTTCTTCACTAATCTTTCTCAACACCTATGCTTTGGGAATATGTATTTATACTTTTTTAAAATTACTATTTTTGAACACCAGGGGGCACCAAATAATGAAAATTGTTGTTTTCCATCAAAGAGCAACAGACTTATGAGGAGAAAGTGACAGTGTATTTTTAGGCTCTTGATAGATCAAAATAGCAACAGTATTTGTGTCTAATGAGTAAGGACTGTAAGAATCATACTGCTTTGATGCTGTTTGTCTGCCAAAAATCTGTCAGCGTTTTTTTGTTTATCTATTTTTCAGGTTGATTTATTATATACTTGGTGGAAGAAGAAAAATATTCAACTACTACCTTGGGCTAATGGTTCAGATAAATTCTCTCTTTTTTTTTTAAAGCAATCTGGGTTAAGTAACTTGCTCAAGGTTACACGGCCAGTTATTTCTCACTGTGGTGCTGAGTATCTGAGCCCGGATTTGATCCAGGTCATCCCGACACTGGAGCCAGTGCTCTTACTCGTTGTGCTACCTGGCCCCCCCAGGATAAATTCTTTTTAAGTGAAAGTTTTATTTGGTGCTATTAGTTTTGTATTTTGTATGAGAGGTATGATTTTCTTGAGACTAGAAATAGCGCCTACATTCCAAATAAAAGAAATGTTGAGCTTTGATGTTCTACATAGAGTATGACATTTCTAGTGATATTGTCATAATGCCCATTTATGTCTTTAGATTAGATTAGATTAGAACAAATCTCCATGAGCCACACCTTCCTTAATTATCAGTCTTATAAGGGTACTGAATGCCACATAAATTATTTCTTTATCACTTGTATTTTTATAAAAAAGTGTGTGCATATATGTACATACATATTTCCTTTATAAAGATTTATTATGAGCTTGATATTGCCTTAATAATTATGAACTTAAACATCAGTAAACCAGTTAAACTTACCCTACAATTACTTCCATTTTAACAATAAAGCTAGTTTTCAACAAATAAAATGTCATAGTCATGTTACTCAATCACTTTTAAGTTTCCATCAAGATTCTTTGCCCCTCTTTTCCGTTTTGTTTTTCTTAAGTGTGTGGCCTTTTAAAATATTTTAAATTAAATTTTTTTCAATTAATAAAAATCATATGTTTTTCCCTCTACGGGAGAAGGGGGGAATCACTCTTATAAATTATCCATAATTAAGCAAAACATCCATATATCATATATATGCATGTTTGTACGTGTGTGTTGCTTTTAATTATTTTTGGAATATAAATTGTGAAGGCATGTCATAGAATTATTTGTAACTTTCATCTCTAATTATTAGTGAAGTTGAACATTTTTTCAAGTAATTATTAACAATTTGGTTTTTCTTCCCCTTTTTGAAAACTGTTTAGTCATATCCTTTGGGCATTTATCTATGGACAACTAAGATTATACATATATACATGCATGTATGCATACATGCATGCATAAATACATATAAATGTATTGCTCGATTGATTCAGGGTCCAGAATAAGGAACACACATACATACGCTCACAACTTGAATGTGTCATCTTCTTAAAAGGAGGTAGGTAGCGTACTTCATCATCAGTCCTCTGGAATCTTGGTTAGTTGTCTTATTCATCAGAGTTAGTCTTTGAAAGTTGTTTGCTTTAAAATGTGTTTTGTTTTTTCTGATTCTGCTAAATTCCCTCTGCACCAGTTCATACTGTTTCAGTATTGTTGTTTT
Source organism: Petaurus breviceps papuanus (assembly GCF_028583685.1). NCBI lineage: Eukaryota > Metazoa > Chordata > Mammalia > Diprotodontia > Petauridae > Petaurus > Petaurus breviceps. The sequence continues at coordinate 27,295,804 of NW_027185903.1, forward strand.
TTTCACTTGACATTATCTCTTCAACAAGGTCTTTGGATATTTCTTAATATTGCTTACATTTGGCTGTCTTAATTATACATATAGAACACATATATGTATTGTGTTACATCAAAGGAACAATATTTATTTTACCATTTTCTTGTTATCAGACATTTAGATTTTTCCAGGTTTTTATATTTATAAATATTGTTGTTGCTTTAACATTTTTTAACAGAAAGCCCCCTTAACAAAACGATTTTGATGACACATTTGGGGTGTGTGTATATGCATGCCTGCATGTGTGCACACATATATGTACATATATATGTGTATGTGTATATAGATATATATAAAAACAATGTAATTATGGACTCAAAGGGGATGATTCTTTTTTTTGTACGTCAACTCAGTGTTGATACATTGCTTTCTAGAACGTTTCTGGAAACTTTTTTCAATTCTAGTTTGTAATTCCATCAACAAAAATGAACATACATGATTCCTCACACTCTTGCCAGCATTGAGTTTTGCTGCTTTTAACTTTTTTTGCCAGTATAAGAGTTGTGAGGACATGTCCTGGAATTATTTTAATTTACATCTCTGATTATTAGTGAAGTTGAAAATTTTTTCCAAGTCATTATTGACAATTTGGTTTTCCCCTTTCAAAAACTTTTTGGTCATATCCTTTGGTTATTTATCCATGAAGGACTAAGAGTTACTTTGGTAAATATCACATTTTCTTGTGTAGTACAAAATTCAAATTATCTTTCTTTTTTATTGTAAAGTTTCCTCAGTCTTATTATTTTTCTTTTTATCTTTCAGGATATTTTTATTTTAATGTAATCAAGCACATATTTTTTGTCCTTAATCAGTTCTTTTGTTTAATAGGAAAAAGTTACCACTCCATAATTGAGATTTAAAAAATTATTTCATTTCATCCATCTTTTTATAGTCCTTATTTTTATGTCTAAATTGATTATCTATTCCTGATGGAATTTACTGAATTATATGTTATGATGAATGAGTCCTAATACAGTTCCTGCCAAATTGCATTCATTTTTTCCAAATACATTTTTAAGTATATCAATATCAAGTAAGAAAAAAAAAAGCAGAAGTGTGAACCCCCAAAATTTGTAATTGCCATGGGGGGATGTTCAGTGTAGAGTTCATCCAGAAAAGGGATTTCCTACAGTTGATGAAAGTCTTCTTATGCTCCTGTTTTAAGGGACATTTTGCTCTCCTGAATTAGATCCTTAATTACTCAAGAAGTTTTCTTGACTTACTAGTTACACAGTCATTCAACAAGGATTTTTAAAACATCTGTTATATGTAGTAAATACCAAGAAGAAAACCAAAACAGCCTTGTCCTTAAGGAGGTAATTTGAGAAAACAACTTGTACACAAATAAGTAAATATAAAATATGTATAGCATAAAATACACACACACACATCAGGAGATGCCTTTTAGGTATACAGATATATAGATTTAACTACCTATTGTGTATACGTATTTATGTCTCCGATTAAAATGCGTATTCCTTAAGTGCAGGGCCTGGCTTTTTGTTTTGTTCATTTGTTGTTTGTTTGTTTGTTTGATTTTTTTTTTTTTGGCCTTTCTTTGTATCTCCAGTGCTTAGCACAGTGCCTGGCACATATCATTTGCTTAATATATACTTGATGACTGACTGGCACTTGAGTTGAACCTTGAATGGAATTAGGTGCTCCAAGAGACACAGGTGAGGGAGTGGAGAGCATTGTATTAATTGGCATAAAAACATGGAGAAGGGCAGCTAGGTGGCACAGTGAATAGAGCACTGGCCCTGGAGTCAGGAGGACCTGAGTTCAAATGTGACCTCAGACACTTAACACTTACTAGCTGTGTGTCCTTGGGCAAGTCACTTAATCCCACTTGCCCTACCTTCCCCCCTCCAAAAAGACCAAAAAAGTAAAATTAAAATAAAAAAAAACCATGGAGATAGGAGTCAGGAATGTTAGTTATGGGGAAAAGCATAGTAACCAAGTTTGCCTGGAATGCAATGTGCTGTGATAATAAGAAGTGTGGAAAAAGAGATTTGAGCTATATTGTAAAGAGCTTTAAATGCTTCACAGCATTCTCTCAGTTGAGACTATCCTGCTGCAAGTCATTGATTACTGTAAAAGAATTGAAGTGCCACCTTAAATTCAATTCAATTCCACAAACATTTATTAAATGCTCACTATGATCAAGACTTTGTGCTGGATGCTGAGGCATACAAAGACAGAAACAAAGACTAAATGGCAATTGAAGGATGCATGGTAGGTATTAAGGGGCTGTAACATATTACTATTACAAAACTGCACAAGTGAAGCAGCATAAAATACATTTAAAAAGGAATATCCAAAAGTATAAGTAAGGCTAGTAATAATACACAAGTAATGTGGTGAAAGAAACAAATAACCACTTAATATTCTAAAAGTATTAGTTTTCTTATTTCTTCTTTAACCAATCAATTATAGTTTCATTTATTGTTTTCAGCTTTCCCTGTAGTCTTATAACTTTACTTCATATTGTTGTGATTTGATTCTGCTTTTTATTATGTCATTGCCTGAAAACACAGCATGTATAATTTTAGCTTTTTAAAAAATTTGTTATGCTTGTCTGTGATCCATATGTACTTGAAAAATGTGTGTGCTTTTTATCCCATTTAGTTTTCTCCATATATATTAGACCCAACTTATTAAGTAGATGTTATTTTATTTTTTAAATCTTTTGATAATGGAATGTTAAAATCTCTACTGTTACTTTGTTTTTTTTCTATTCATGAATTATAAATTATTAATTTAATTTTAAAGTTATCTTTATAGTTTAACAATAAACATTTATTATTCATTTTTCCTTTCATTGTTGTGCAATGCTCCTGCTATCTCTTTCAATGTTTTCTACTTTGAATTTTCTTTATTATTTCATATACCAGTAAAACCATGTGTGCCTGATTTTCTGTTTTTCTTTTTTTGCCTACACAATGTATTTTGAAAAGGCATGCAGTGTGGTGTAGAGCAGAGGTGCTAAACTCAAATAGAAACAAGCCCCTGAGGCCTCATATTGACTTAGAAAACCACAAATGAACATTGTTTATGTTGTGTTGTATCTTAATTAATTTTGTTAAATGTTTTCCAATTCATTTTGACGCTCCAGTGGAGTTTGCTGTTAGCTTGACCCTTCTGGTATAGGAGAGCAATGAATCTATGTCTTACATGAAGTCTCCCACTTTTTCTTCTATTTATATATTCTCCTTTCAGTTATTTCCACTAAACTCATTCATTTTTTGTTTCTTTCTTTTAGAGAGGTAATCCTTTTGAAAAATCCATCTTTCACTTTGAGGCTGTACTTTCAGTTGTTACAGAGTTTATAGAACTTGTTATAGTTGTTATAGAGTTTATAGTTGTTATAGGGTATATAGTTGTTACAGAGTTTATAGTTGTTATAGAGTATATAGTTGTTACAGAGTTTATAGGTTGGGGGAGAGGAGGGTTCTAGATTTGTAGTAATTTTTTCATACTGGCCGGTGATTTCTTTGATTTATGCAGCTCTATAAGAACTTTAGTTCTTATATAGGGGCTTTGTATTAGAGGCAAATTCTGCCCCATGCTAGGATTTGGGGTGGGATGGGGGATAGTGAACCCTGCTGGACCTTGCCTTGGGTCCCCTAGGTTTGGTGCTGATCTCCGCAGCATAGGGTTAGACCTTCTTGAACCTTCGAGGTTCAGAACCCCCTATTTCCATTGCCTTCTCTTGTTGCTGCTGCTGCTGTTACTGTTGTTCGCTCTTTGTTCTCAAAGAGGACCAATGACATCACATGGGTGATGTTTTGATTTGCCTGGGAATTAGATTTAAGTGACTGCAGGACTGTACAAAGTCCTCAGACTCACTCTCCTCCAGAGTCATCCAAGTCCAGCGGCATGATGAAAGTCAAGAATCTCAGGACATTGTTAGGTATTTCAGAGCCTCAGAGCCTGGGGTGTCCTAATCTGAGCAAATTATATTGCTGTGCTGGTTGCCTACTGCAAAGCCCTGAGGTTTCCACAGCCTCTACCCTGGGAACTTCTGATTATGCTGGGGCTTTGACAAGTTTTTCAAATTTCTCAGAGGAGCCCTCAGCTCTCTGGATTCCTTTATAGGCTACATGTGTCCCTCATTCTTAGAGGTAACCCTGTGGCTTTATGGGTAGCCCCTCTTTCCTATAATCTGTGGCTGACTTTGTTCAGTTCTGGGATGGAAAAGGTAACTGGTTTCTCAGTAGACTCCTTGATCAGTATTCAGTCTTATTCAACATTTAGGGTTTTGCTGGAAAAGAATCAGAACGATTATCTATTCTGCAGTCATTCGGGGTTTTTTTTTTATTTCTAGTTCTTTGCTACCACAAAACATTCTAGGATGAATATTTTTATGTATATATGAGACCTTTCAGCCTTTTAACTTTTTAGCATATCTGCATATCATTGGTATCTTTGAGTTAAAAGGTATAGACATTTACTCACTTTTGAAGTACACTTGAATTTTAAGTAGATTTCTGCATTGTTTTCCAGAACAACTGGACCAATTCAGAACTCCTCTGTGGTTATTAGTGTGCCTGACATTCCTCTATCTTTCCAAAATGGACTATTATCCATTTTTTTTTGTAATCTTTGCTAATGTTCTAGTCAAGAATGAACTCTAAAAGTTGTTTTAATTTGTATTTCTCTTATTACTAGTGATTTGGAGTACTCTTTAGCTCAGTAGTTAGTAGTTTTCAATTCTTTTAATAATATTTGTTCATATCATTTTGACCATTTATCCGTGGGGGGATGGCTCATGATTTTTATGTGTTTGTAATACTTGCAGTTTTCTTTTTATTTTGAATATCAAACCTTCATCAAAGCTTTTCGATGCAAAGATTCTGCTTAACTATGGAGTTTCCCTTTTCCGAGTTTCATTGATTTTGTTCCTGCAGAAACTTTTTCATCTCTTATGTTTAAAATCATTTCTCTTTTGTGATTTCTTCTAGCCATTGCTTATTGTAAAATCCCTGCCTAATCATTGTTGCTAGAAGTTAGAACTTTGAATTATCAGCTTTTGACCTAGATTAGTAACCATTTTATGTAATGGAAAATTGTGTTGATAAAGTCTTGACTCTTGCCTGTTAAGTAGTAGTTTGCTTCTTTTCTCTTCTCTCTGCAGCTTCTGAGGCCTTCTGTGCCATACCTAATTTTAGTGCATTGCAGTAATCTAGCCTGTATGTGACAAATGCATATATTACTATGACTAAGTCTGCCTGTAAAAGAAAAGAAGGCAATGTCCTGGGCAATGATAGCAGAAAGCATTTTTGGCCAACAAAATGATCTGGGAGTCCAGGAGCAGTAATTAATTAGACAGAACTTATCGACTTTGTACCTTTGATATTCTGGGAAAGTATTCCTTCAGTTTGAGGTGCCTCTGCATATTAGGCCCTTTCTCAAGGTCCATTCTGTTGTTTTTTGTATTAAAATAACTTAGTGTCAGGGTTCAGGGCTTTTTTTTTTTGACTGAGGAATGAAAAAAAAATCCTTAAATACACAAATTCTTTTTCATGACTGTCCTTATATTTAAATTTAGAATTGCTAATCCATCAGTCAGTTAATAGGTTAAGAATTTAACTACTCAATTTGCTGATCAATTTAAAGCTTATTAGGCTCTGGCATTCTAGATTCTGAGCTTTTTGACTGAACTGTGATAATGGGAAATACATTCAAGGGAGAGAAAGTAAGATCTTTCTCTTTATAGCAGTTTTCTATCAGCCTTTAGTAATACTTGTATATTTTAACATCTTTCTTTCAATAGTAAATTTAAAATAAGGCAAAAGGGATATTTAATATTTCAGTATTTAAGTAGGCTTTATTAATATCTTAGCAGTGGGGATCATAGCTCTCTACACTTTTTTCTTCTCTGTGACTCTATATAAATCTTTCACAGGAGATCTGCTATTATGCTGGAGGCCTTCCTTTGTTCTTTTCACATTTTATGGGTACCAATTTAAAACAGGCCTTTAATTCCTCCTTTTACCCATGTAGCTGATTCATGTCCTTTTTGGCTCATTTTTATCTTTTGTGATATCTTTTTTTTTTATCACTTTGTTAATATGTTGTTGACTACTCACATCCACCATATATCATTCCATTGCCCTTCAGTCACCTTAAATTCCAATTCTGAAGAAATTTTTATGGCCTATAATTTTCAGCCTTTTAGTATCACTTTTAAAGTACTTGTGTTAAAAAAAAATATCAGCTATTGTGACAAGGAATTGCTTTGAATCATGGATAGCACTGCACCTTTTCAGACTACTTACACACTACCCCTTTCAGTGGTCCAGTCATATTAGATTACTTGTTCTCCATACAGGATGCTCCTGTCTTTGTGTCTTTTTGGGGGGTATCCTACAAGTCTAGAATGCTCTCCTAGCACCCCTCTGCCTCCTGTGAGGCAAAGTATGAAGGAGTACAAACATTGCTGAAAAGGGTGGCTAAGACTTCAGTGAGTGCTAGAGAATGGAAGGAGTGAGAAAGGAATTAGAGCCCCAGGAAAAACAGTGGACCCCTCTACTAGCATGTCTGCTTCAAACCTAGCCTCAGTGTTCATCATCCAAGGAAATAACCCTTTTGGAGGTAGGCAGCCTGTGCCAAGCTGGTCCAACCACCATAATCACTACGTTCCTCACACCTCGCTTGATATATACCAGGTCCCTAAGCCCTTATAGGAAAATAGCCTACGTTGCTCCTTACTTGCACAAATCATAGACCAATATGGCATATAAAGAGAGTAAACCCAAGAACCCCCCCCCCACTGGCCCTATTTTTGGTCTGATCCCTGAAACCCATCCTAGGAAAGTAGCCTTTGTGGAGATGTGACTTGGCATTTCGCAGGTGCTACACAGTTCCCACCTCCTCAATTATTACAGCTCTTGGACACCTGGACAAAATATTTTTTGCCACCAAAGTCTTTGACAGTGTCAAATGTTTCAATATCAAAAACTTAAATGGTTTTCTTGATGAAAATGACATTAAAGAAAACGCATTACCATCTTTTTTGCTGTTACAGACTAAGGACCAATGGCTCCCTTTTTGTGTTGTCTCTATTCAAAATTTAGTCCTTTGAGAGCAGGAACTATCTCTTTTTTCTAGCCTATTTGTGTCCTTAGTGCTTAACATAGTATTCTGTATATAATAAGCACTTAATAGATCCTTTTTTTTTAATACATTCATTCATTTCTGGAATCCCTAAATTCCATCCTCTGTGGGCCATGTCCAATGCTCCAAGGTGTAGTACCTCCTCTACTAAGGTTATTTATATGTGATTTGTGTATGTCTTATACAGGGTATCCCAAAAGCCTTGGTAGAGTTTTAAGTTAGTAAAGCTGTTTAAACTATTAAAATGTAAAACTCCACTATGACTTTTTTTTTAACTCTTTATATAATATACCTGCAAATGTTCGTGTTGAATCTGTAAGTAGGATGTTAACTCCTTGAAGGCAAGGAATGTTTTTCTTTGTGTTTTCAGTCTTAGCACAGTGCCAGGTACATATTATAATAAATACGTGTTTGGTTATTGTTTTCTCAAATGCAGGTCAGCTTGTTCTCAATTAAAGAGTACAAATTTGGAATTAAAGGATCTGGGTTCAAATCCAAGTTTAGGTATTTATTACCTGTGTGATCTTGGGTAAGTCACTTCATTGAATTTGTTTCCTTATCTGTAAAAAGAGGGTGCCAGAGCATAGGGTCTCTGAGTTCACTTCAAGATATAAATTTAAGACCCAGTTCAATTCTGTCATCCATTTGTAGTGCCTGTCTAAGATGTGGGTATTGATGGAACAACTTGTCAGAAGCATAATCTGACTAAGATGTATTTTTTTCCTGTTGAATTTTTTTGTTATTCATTGATAGGTTTATCTCTTTAGAGAAGCCACTGGTTTCATTGAAGAAACCTTTGAATATTCTAGGTTTTGATACAGTCTATGCCATATCGTACACAAACAGGAATATTTGGAGAGCCTTACCACCTTTTGGCAATTACTCTTATGTTTAGAATTTGCCAGTAATAATCTCTTTGACAATGCCAAACAGCTTTGGTGAACATGTGCTTTTTTTCTTTTTTTTTTTTAATTTCTCACATTGTAGAGGATCATTGAATGAAATTTTCTGTCATCCCTTAGTGAGTGAAGCATGTGACTTTTTTTATTTTTGAAAATACTATTTTTTCTAATTTCATTAAAATTTTAAAGTATTTTTTAAATTTTAAATTCCAAATTCTCAAGCCTTCCTCCTTGTACTCATCCCTCATTCAGAAGGCAAGTAGTTTGACATAGGTTAGACATGCAGTCATACAAAACATACTTTGATATTAGTCATGTTGTGAAAAAGACAAAAGAAGAAAGAAGGAAAAGGAAAGAAAAATTAATAAAACTTTAAAAATTATCCTTTGATCTGCATTCAGACTCTATCAGTTCCTTCTCTGGAGGTGGATAGCATTTTTCATCATGAGTCCTTCAGAATTATGTTAGATCATTGTATTGTTCAGAATAGCTAAGTAATTCACAGTTGAACATCATACAGTATTGCTGTCAACTCTGTGCAATGCTTTCCTGGTTCTGCTCACTTCACTATCAGTTTGTGTAAGTCTTTCCAGGTTTCTTCTGAAAGCATCCTGCTCATCATTTGTTATAGTACAACAGTATTTCATCACAATCATATACTATGCCTTGTTCAACCATTCCCCAGTTGATGTGCTTCCTCTCAAATCCAATTATTTGTCAATACAAAAGATCTGCTGTAAATATTTTTGTAGTCATGTGTCCCTTCTCCTTTTTATTTTTTTCAATTCTTTGGGATTTAGACCTAATGGCTGTCGTGCTTGTCCTTTGTTTTCAAAGACTGTGACAATCACAAAGTGATGTCTTGGACTTGTGTTTCAATTGGATTTAAACGAGGCAGAATTGCGCAAAATTATAAGCCACACTCTCTCTTCAGAGTCAGTCTAGTAGCAGGACAAAAGTCAAGAAGACTGGCAACCCAGGATGCAGTGGATAACCTTGGCATAGTATTATTGCTGGGTCAAAGGATATGGAGAGTTTTATAGCCTTTTGTGCATAATTTCAAATTGGAAATTTGAAAAATCCAATTTGAAAATTTGAAATCCAACCGGAAAGGTTGGATCAATTCACAACTCTACCAGCAGTGCATTAATGCCCCAATTGCCCCACATCTTCAACATTTGTTGTTTTCCTTTTCTCTCATATTAGCCAATCACATAGGTGTGAGCTGGTGCCTCAGAATTGTTTTAATTTGCATTTCTCTAATCAATAGTGATTTAGAGCATTTTTTCATATGACTATAGACAGCTTTTATTTCTTAATCAGAAAACTGCCTAATATGCTCTGACCATTTCTCAATTGGGGAATGACTTGTATTCTTAAAAATTTTACCTAATTCTTTCTATAGTTAAAATATGAGGCCTTTATCAGAGAAACTTGCTGTAAAATCTCTACCCTTCACCCCCCACTTACTGCACCCCACCCCCATTCCCACCTATTTCCTGCTTTCCTTCTAATTTTGGCAGTATTATTTTTGTTTGTGTAAAACCTTTTTAATTTTATGTAATAAAAATCAGCCACTTTATATCCCATAATACTCTGTTATTTGTTTGTGAGAAATACTTCTCTTATCCATAAATCTGACAGGTAAACTGTTCCATGCTTTCCTAATTTGCTTGTGGTATCACCCTTTATGTCTAAATCATGTACCTATTTTGAACTTATTTGGCTCAGTGGTGTGATATGTTAATCTATACCTAGTTCCTGTCAAACTGGTTTTCAGTTTTCCCAGCAGTTTTTTGTCAAATAGTGAGTTTTTGTCCCAAAAGCCTGGATCTTTGGGTTATCAAATACTAGATTACTATGGCTATTTACTACTGTGTACTGATAACTATTCTATTCCACTGATCCACATCTCTATTTCTTAGCCAGTATCAGACTGCTTTAATGATTATCAATTTTTAATATAATTTGAGATCTAGTATAGCTAAGCTACCTTCTTTCATATTTTTTCATTGATTCCTTTGATATTCTTCACCATTCTAGATAAATTCCCCCCCCCTTTTTTTAGCTTTCTAAAATAATTTTTGGTAGTTTTATTGGTATACATAGTAAATTAATTTAGGTAGAATTATCATTTTTATTACATTGGGTCAGCCTCACTGAGAAAAATTAATATATTTCCAATTGTTTAGATCTGACTTTATTTGTGTGAAAAGTGTTTTATAATTATGTTCATATAGTTCCATGGTAGATTCCCAAGCATTTTATATTGTCTAGAGTAATTTTAAATGGAATTTCTCCTCGTATCTCTTGCTGCTAAATTTTGTTGGCAATAATGGAAATGATGGTGACTTATGTGGTTTATTTTATATCCTGTAGCTTTGTTAAAGTTATTAATTAATTATTTCCACTATTTTTTAAATTGATTCTCTAGCATTCTTTAAGCATACCATCACATCATCTACAAAGAGTGATAGTTTTGTTTCCTCATTACCTATTCAAATTCTTTCAATTTCTTTTTCTTCTCTTATTGCTATAGCTATAATTTCTCATACAATATTGAATAACAGTGGTGATAATAGGCATCCTTGCGTCACCCCTGATCTTACTGAAAAGGCTTCTGGCTTACTTACCCCTATTACAGATATTACTTGCTCTTGGTTTTAGATAGATACTACTTATTATTTTAAGGAAAACTCCATTTATTCCTATGCTCTGTAGCATTTTTTTTATTAGGAATGTATGTTGTATTCTTCATCTATTGAGATAACCATATTATTTGTTTTTCTAAGATTGGGTTATTTAATTATTTGATTTCCTGTTCTACTAATCTGAGCAATTTATATTTTTGTAAATTTTCATCCATTTTATTGAGATTTTTAGATTTATTGGCATATAATTGAGCAAAAATACCCCCAATAAATGCTTTAATTTTCTCTTCCTTGATGATGAGTTCGCCTTTTTTGTTTTTGATAATGGATAATTTGGTTTTCTTTTTTAAAATAATAACCAATGCTTTATTTTTTTCACATAAAACCATCTCCTAACTTTATTGATTAGTGCAATGGTTTTTCTACTTTCAATTTGATTAATCTCTCCTTTGATTTTAAGGATTTCCATTTTCTGTGCAATTGGGGATTTTTATTTTGTTCTTTTTTCTAGGTTGTTGTTTTTCTTGTTGCATACCCAATTCGTTGATCTACTATTTCTCTGATTAATTGATATGTGTGGTATATTGTCTCATTGTAGTTATTCTCTTTAATGAAATTATAGATGGTTTGTATGATTTGTCCTTTGACCCACTCACTCTTTAGGATTAAATTATTTAGTTTTCAACTAATTTTAATCTAATTTTCTGTGGCCTTTTATTGAATATAATTTTTATTGTATTTTGATCTGAAAAAGATACATGTAATATTTCTGCTTTTCTGCATTTGGTGGTGAGGTTTTTAGGCCTTAATACATGGTCAGTTTTTTTTTTGTAGATGCCACATACCATTGAGAAAAAAAGACATATTTCTTTCTATTTTCATTCATTTTTCTCCAGAGATCTCTCATACCTAACTTGTCTAAAATTCTATGTATCTCTTTAATTTTTTTCTTGTTTGTTTTTTGGTCAAATTTATCTGGTTCTGAGTGGGGAGAGTTGGGGTCCCTCACTGGTATAGTTTTACTGTCTATTTCCTCCTGTGACTCCCCTAATTTGCCCTCCTTTCTATCAACCTCCCTCCCTTAGCCCTCACCTTCTGTCATCTCCCTCCCTGTAGGGTAAGATAGATGTCTATATCCAGCTGAGTGTGTGTTCTTCCCTCTAAACCAATTTTCATGAGAGTAGGGTTCAAGTATTTCTCACTACCACCACCTCCATTTTCCCCTCCATTGTAAAAGCTCTTGTGACTCTTTTTTGTAAGATAATTTACCCCTATTCCACCTCTCTCTTTTCCCCCTCCCTCCCCTTTCCCCCTGACCTTAAGGCTATAATTGAGGATAGATAGATAGATAGATAGATAGATAGATAGATAGATAGATAGATAGATAGATAGATAGATAGATAGATAGATA
>NW_027185903.1:27307932-27358556 GCF_028583685.1 Petaurus breviceps papuanus
ATAGATAGATAGATAGATAGATAGATAGATAGATAGATAGATAGATAAACATATATATATATACACACACATATAGACTCATACACATATATGTAAGACCATACTGTGCTTATTTCCACTTGTCATCTGTTTCTCTGAAGGTGGGTAGAATCTTTGTTCATAAGTCCAAATCTTTCCATGTTTTTTTAATTCAACCAGGTCGTCATTTTTTACATCATATCAGTATTCCAGAATAGTCACATACTATCTGAGAGATTGTCTATGAAAGCTTTTTCCCCAGTTTTCTGCATGTCTTCTATTGTTGGCTACATAGGTTTTCCTTGTACAAGAAAATATTAATTTAAAATAATCAAAATTATCCATTTTATACTTCAATAATGCTCTCAATTTATAGTTCAGAGTCTGATACTGCTGAATCTTCCTTTTACATCTTTTCCCCCTGGTTTCTTTGAAGTTCCTGACCTTTTGTTCTTCCAAATGAACTTTGTTATTATTTTTGTCCAACTCAAGAAGATATTTTTAGTAGTTTAATCGGGATGGTATTGATTAGTTAGGTAATATTATCATTTTTTATATTGGCTTTGCCTTCCCATAAATAATAAATATTGCTTTATTTATTTAGATCCGACTGTGTTTGTAAAAAGTGTTTTCTGTTTATGTCTGTTATGGCAGGTATACTCTCAGGTATTATATATTATCTAGTTATTTTAAATGGTCTAAAACAATATTGAGTTATATTGCTGACACATAGTATAGTTTCCCTATTTTTTTCTTTTGATTAAATCTATTTTAGTTTTAACTTTGTCTATTATGATTATTACCCCTGCTTTTTTTACATAATAAATTCTATTCTTGTCCTTTATTTTTTCTTTGTGTGGATCTCTCATTTTTATAGTGTTTTCTGAAAGCAATATTGTTGAGTTCACATTTTTAATCAGCTGTTTACTTTTGTGGATAAATTCATCATATTCACATTCTGAGCTATAATTACTTCTTATGTATTTCCCTCCTTCCTCTTTTTCCTCACTATTCTTCTTACCCTATTCTGTCCCTCCTCTGTTGCACTTCTATGTTCTGCCTTGCCCTCCTATTCCTCCCTTCCCCTCCAAGAGTCCCTCCCTTATTTTCTCCCCTCACCTTATCCCCTTGTCCTCTTATTTATTTTGGAATTTTCAAGATCTTTATACCCTTCTAGATGGGTTGTTCCCTCTTTGACCCGTTCTTCTAAAAGAGTAAGGTTCCAGCACAACTCCCCCCCACCTTCTTCTGTATTAATTTTTCCTTTTATGCTTCATTTGTGTAAGATAATTACTTCTTATCTCTCCCTACACAGTTTTATTTTTTTAGAATCATCCCATCATACTTAGCTCAGCCCAAGCCCTTCTTTCAGTCTACCCAAATAATGATGACAGTTATAAGAGTACTAATAATATTTTCACATATAAGAAACAATTTCACCTTATTGAGTCCCTTATAATTGGTCCTTAATGTTTATCTTATATTTTTCCTGGGTTATATGTTGAATTTTCCCTTAAATTGTGCTATTTTTGTCACAAATACCTGAAAGTCTTCCAGTTTGTTAAATGTCCATTTTTTTTTCCCATTCAGGACTATACTTAACTTTTCTGGGTAAGTTATACTTGGTTGTAACCTCAACTCTTTTGCTCTACTAAATATAGCATTCCAAGAATTCATTTATTTTCCTAATTTTTCATCTACCTCTCTTATTTGATTTTTAAAATCCTTTTTGAGCTCTTTCAGGGATTATGATCAATTCACACTTTTCTTTCAGGCTTTGGATATAGCTGCTTTGATTTCGTTGTCATCTTCTAAGTTTGTATTTTAATTTTCCCTGTCACCATAGAAACTTTCCATGATCAGAATCTTTTTCGTGTGTTTGCTCACTTTCCAGCCTCTCTTTTGATTTTTAACTTTATATTAAAATTATGCTCTGCTCTTGGGGTGTAGGTGGTACGGTCCTAAGCTTTTAAGTTTTTTTGTACTGCTATTTTCAGAGCTAGTTCTGTTAGTCTATAAGTCTCCAATTTTTCCAAGATTATATGATTTAAAGAGAGGTGTGGTAACTGTTCTCCTGGCCTTTGAGCAACCACAAGCTCTCTTTTTTTCCCTGAGTTGTTACCTGGCTCTAGTTAGAATGGTTACTAGTGCTCCTCCTGACCCTGGTACTGTGCCCTGGAACCACACATGGGTCATGCAACAGAATCCTGCTCTCAGTACCAGCAGAGTTCCCTGTAATCTCCTTCTGACCAGTTGTCTGAGAGTTGAGAAGTCTGGAAGCAGCTGATGCACACACTCTTAGGGCCTGCCTCAACTTGCTGGCCATGCCTGTGCAGAATTATGCTGCACTCTCACCCCAGTGAGATAGACTTTCCTGCCCACCTTCTAAGTTTGTCTTGGGCTGGAAAACTGTTTCACCCCATCCTTTTGTGGTTTCTGTTTATTCAGAATTCATTTTGAGGCATTATTTTAAACATTATTCAGAGGAGAATTTTGCAGAGCTCAGAAGCAGCACTTTGTTTACTTTGCCATCTTGACTCCACCCTTACTATGTGAATTTCTAATGCTTTCTTCCTTTATTGAATTAGATTTAAGATAAAAGATCATAGTCTTTTAAAATATTATTTGACAGGCTATTAAGATACATTTATAGGCATAGCACATAGGCCAACTCGAGTTAGAGATTCAAAAAGTAAATGTTGAGTATTTCATTGAATGAATTGAGTGAATGGGCAACTAAGATGCAGAGTTCATAAGATTCATTTTAAAGGAGATGCTTAATTTGAATCCTTGAAGGCAAATATTTGTTATTACATTTGGTAACTTCTTAGTGCATTTCACATTGCTAGGGGAATGGCTATTAAGTCCTAAACAGAGAATGAACTGAGACTTAGAAATTGACCGCTATGTATCCCAAAGAGATTAAAGAAAAGGGAAAGGGACCTATTTGTACAGACATGTTTATAGCAACTCCTTTTGTGGTGGCAAAGAATTGCATTGAGAGAATTCCCCTCAATTGGGGTATGGCTATTGTGCTATAAGAAATGACAAGCCAGCATGGCTTCAGAAAAACCTGGGAAGACTTATTTCAACTGATGCAGAGTGAGCAGAATAAGGAGAACACAGTAACAATAATATTGTGAGAATAATCATCTGTGAAAAACTTGTCTGTTCTCATCCAGGACCCTTCTAAAGAACTCATGATGAAAAATGCTGTGTACCCAGAGAACTCATGGAAATCTTGAATGTAGATTGAAGCATTCTTTTTAAACTTTATTTTCTTTGGTTCTTTGTTTATTTAATATGGGTTTTCTTTTGCGACATGGCTAATATGGAAGTGTTTTGCATGACTTCACATGTATGATTGATATTAAATTGCTTGCCTTGTCAAGGAAGATGGAAGGTCAGGAGGGAGGGAGAGAATTTAGAACTCAGGGTTTTTTTTAAATGAATGTTAAAAAATTTTAAGTGTAATTGGGAAATATTTAACAAAATAAATTTTAAAAATTGACAAGATTTTCTAGGCTCTGTAGAAAAGGAATCTTGAACTGTTTGAATGCCATGTGGTTATTCATGGAATATTCTAGCAACAACTTTCAGCTGATTTATTAGTTGATGCCAATGAAAATAATTATGTAGGAAAGAAATAATATTGGGAAAAAAGTATTGATAAAACTGTACCATGTCATGATGGGCCAATTATATGGCCATATATTGTATATATGCCATTATAAATAATATAAATATATTTTATAAATATATATTATATATTACATATATTAATGTATTTTATTACATATAATAAATATAGAACATATGTTATATTTAATTTATATATAATATATCATATATAAATAAGGCATTTTTTGTATCGTTTTCTAGGTCAATCCCAATAACACTGGAGTTTTAGGATATTTAATCATTAGTGTTCATTAATATGCCAACTTTTCTACTGGCAAATGGGAAGACAAAATTCCAGAATACTGTAGAAATATAACAAATCTGGGTAGATTTGATACATTTGTTTCAGATTTATTAAGAACTCATATTAAAATGGTAGCATATTTAACTAGTAGATTATTGAATACCTTCAAAGACCACTTCTATTTTGATCTGAAATTGTTTCTATGTGAAAATCCACTACTAAATGATTAAATGCACAAGAAATACATTGAATATTTGTAGAAATGTAAATATTATTTGAATTTTTATCATTGGAATTTGTCCTTTATAAACAAAAAACAGATTCACAGGCTCAGGATATTAGAATTGGAAAGAAGGTTAGCACTCATCTAGTTCAACCCCTTAATTTTATTAATGAGGAAGCAATTACAAAGTAATAAAGTGACTTAATTATAGACTAGTGCCAGAACCAGAATTAAAATTCAGGTTACCTGACTTAATACCTTAAAGTTTTTTCTATCATATGTCTTGTCCCTACATTATTTCTGCAAAATAAGGAGAGACATACAACATTCCCTTTAAATAGAGTTCTGCCAGTTCATTCACAAAGAATTTAGTAGATATCTACTATGTGCCAGGCCCTGTGCTGGGTATTGAGGATAAAAGGATAAAAATTAAAACAGTATCTGCACAAAATCCTTATATTTTATTGGGGGTCAATAGCACAGAGACAAATAAATACAAAATGCATAGAAAATAAATATGAAATAATCTAAACACCTCTAGCATCTTTCTCTTTCCTTCAGTCATAATCCCCAACCTAGTTCAGGCCCTTCTCTTTTCTCACTTAGAATATTGCAGTAGCCATACCTCTCCCCACACAATATTCCACATAGCTGGAGAGTGATAGTCCTAAAGCACAAGTCTGACTATGTCATTCTCCTGTTCAAAAAGCTCCATTGATCCTTGTTGCCTCTCACATAAAATACAAAATTTTTCTGTTTGACATTTAAAAGCACTTCACAGTCTGCTTTCAGCCTACATTTCCAAGCACATTATTCCCCTTCACACCCTCTATATTCCAGCCAGACTGGCTGCCTTGTTTTTTCTCATACATGGCATTCTATCTCCTGTCTTCTTGCTTTTGCACAGCACAGGCTTTCCTTCATGCCTGAAATATATGCTCTCCTTAACTTCTGCACTTGGAATCCCTAGCTTTCTCTCAGGTCTTAGCTCAAGTGCCAACTCCTAAATGATGTTTCTTCTGATCCTCCCAGCTACTAGTGTTTCCCTGCTTCTGAAATTACTTTATAGATATTTAATATTTATTTATATGCATGTTATTTCCCCTGAGAGTATTTATTAGAGGGTAGAGATTATTTCATTTTTATCCTTATGTTCTTAGTGTCTGAGGCATAAGGATAGTGCTCTTGAAGGAAATAACATTTGAGCTGACCCTTGAAGGAATCAGGGGACTCCAAGAAGTATGAGAAGGTAGTACCTTCTAGGCAAGAGGAATGATAAGGCATGAATACAGGAGATGGAGCATCATGTATGAGTAGCAGCAAGTAGGCCAATTTGCTGTAATGGAGAATGTTATTGTTCAGTTGTTTCAGTCATGTCTGACTCTTCATGACGCCATTTGGGGTTTTCTTGGCAAAGATATTGGAGTGGTTTGCCATTTCCTTCTCCAGCTCATTTTACAGATGAAGAAACTGAGACATATAGGGTTAAGTGACTTGCCCAGGGTCACATAGCTAGTAAATGTCTGAGGCCAAATTTGAACTCAGGAAGATAAGTCTTCCTGACTCCAGGCCCAGCACTTTATCCACTGTGCCACCTAGTTGCCCCTTCAAACTTTAAAACATTATATGTTATATATAAATTCAGTTATTATTATCACATCAGCTGATTACTTCAAACTTTAGAATGATATATTAGCCAGCAATCAAATTACCTTCCTTCCATAGGCTCATTAGAAAAATGTGTGGTGTTACCTACACTTGAAGTCTTTGCTATATGATGCCATTGTTTAGCTGGCTCTTGTCTTTAAGGTCTGTAATCAAAACTATTAAGTACATTCTTTAGTTCATTTCCTCTTTAAACAGAGGGGAAACACCTGTAACAATAGGTCAGGAATTTTATAAAATACCTTTTAAAGATCATTGTTGTTTCCTTCATTGATTTCTTTTTTTAAAAAAATGCGTTATATTTTTAATATATAGCCTAGAGGGTATAAATGTATGCTATAAAATGATCAAGCTATCTTTAGATAGCCAATATTGAAAGAAATAAAACATAAACTCATGTAATGAGAAATTAATAATAATTACATTTGAGACTTAGAATAAATACACATGAAACTATGTACCAAGTTCAACTTATAGGCACTTGAATGTAGTCTCCATCAATTGAAATGGGAGTTATATAGAAGTGTCTGAGAACAGACTCAGTGAATGTTTAACAATCCATACTGAAATCTGTATACAGAAAATGTAGGCGGTATTGGAAAATAATAAAATAGAGGGTAATTTTCAGCAATCCCACCAAAGATCAGCCCATTGAATTCTCAGAGAGACTGAACAATTTTTTCCCTATTTTTTTTTCCACTGTGTACAATTTGAATTAGTATCACATGTAGCGATTCAGGGTAAACAAAGATCTCTATCAAATTATGTTTCTCTTCTTTTATCCAGTTTTGGCATGCTTTTAATGAATATTTGTCACGTTTTCTCAAAGTTAGAACATTTTTGTTTGAACAAGAGAATTTTATAAACAAATAAGAAAGATTATACATATATGTATCATTGAACTTAAATTTCTCACTGCCAAGATATTCAAGTCTGACAGGTAACTTTATAATGATATGTAGGGAAATAGTTCAGTAAAATACTTCTTTAATAGCTTAAGGAGGTAACTTGCTTCTAAGCCATTCTAACTTTAGTTGAATGAATAGTTTGATCCCAAAGAATTTATTGCTTCCTTTAGATTATGGATAGTTTCCTATCCATTATTATTTCTAACATATAGAAGGTTATTGTTACACTTTTTACACAAAGAACTGTAAAAAGGAAAAAGTTCATTTCTAAACTGATATGAGGTTAGAAAAGAACATTTTCCTCGATTTATGAATGGGATAAAAGAATGTATTAGGGCTATAATTTGCTAGTGAGCAGTGGTAAATCCAAAAATTTATATCACCTAAGTCCTTAAACATTCTTTTTTTTCTTTTTTTTAAATAATTAATTTATTTGTAGTTTTCAGAATTCACTTCCATACAATTTTGAGTTTTAAATTTTCTTCTCTTCCTCCTCCCTCCCCAAGACAGTATGCAATCTGATAAAGGCTCTACGTATACATTCATATTAAATATATTTTCAAGTTAGTCATGATGTAAAGAAGAATTAGAACCAATGGGAGGAACCATGAAAAAAAAAAGAAAGCAACAAAAGAAAAAGAGCAAATAGTCTGCTTCAATCTGCATTCAGACTCCATAGTTCTTTCTCGCATGTGAACAGCATTTTCCATGATGAGTCTTTTGGAGTTGTCTTAAACCCTTATATTGCTGAAAAGAGCTAAGTCTATCAAAATCCATCATTGCACAATATAGTCCTTTGAGCATTCTTGAATGTGGTACTTTGTTCTTTCTACTTTTTTTAAATACAAGACATTTTTATTGCCTAAGACTTTTATCAAAATGAACATTTAACTCCAACCTTTGCTTTTGATCACACTAAGTACAGTTTTTTTTTTTTAACAAAAATGGCACCCAACTTGTCACATGAAATTCCACAGTTCTCTAAACTGTGAATCTAATTCTTTGCAGCAGCTCTACCTGTAAAGAGCTGGGAAAATTTTAGGTCTCCCTTTTCTGCTTAGTTTTGGTTCTGTGAATAAGTTGATGAAATGGAAAAAGACAAAGCCTCTGTTTTTGAGGAAATGTACAGTTAGATATGTAGTAAGAGCAAGGGATCACACAGATGGCTAGCTACCAGCTACACTGGGACCCATGGAAGGTTTGAAGGCCTCCAAGAGGTGGGGTCGGGTAACTGAAGGAGTATGATCTGCTGCTTCACTATTGGATGGTATTACAGATCCATAACTAAAGAAAAGTAATGTTGTTCACAATTATCTTAGAAATGTTAGCGACCATCTGGTTCAACTCCTTAATTTTTACAGATGAAGAAATTGAGAGAACAAGGGAAGAAATGAATAGCCCATTTACACTGGTAAGTAGCAGATCTGGGGCTTAAATTCAGATCTTCTGCTTCCCAGCATGGTGGTCTTAGAGCTCCAAGAGAGATCATAGCTTGAACAAATCTCCACAAAGGGCTCCAAAAGTCTCTCCCCTTCATTTTCTAGATGACACCCAGAGAAATGAAGTGCCTTGCCCAATGGCCTGTAAACCTAGTTCTCCATACTTTGTCCATAATTTTCCATACTTTATATTTTATTTCTTTGTGAACTTTAATATATGGTTTAAACCATAACATTTTAGACCTAAAAGCATCATTGGATATTAGCAAATACAACTTTCTTCTTTTACAGATTACAGAGCAGACCTAGGGAGATTAGATGATTCGCACAGGGTTATACACCTAATAATTAGTCAGAAATAGAATCCAGTTCTGTTGTGTCCAGTAGTCTTCCCTCTGTACCACACCGGTAGAGGTGCCAAATTTAAATTAATTAGGTTAGAACATTATAAATATTAACAAGTTTTGTTATACTAGGGGTAAGCTATAGTACTTTTCATTCTGACCCCTTAAATCTCAGCCAAGATCAAAAGCATTTTCAAAGAGTATAAAACATTTCTCTTAATTCAAAATCTCAGTTTAAAATTTGAAGTATTGTTATAAACACGAAACAAATCTTCTATGTTAACAGCTACAACTATAGATCAGCCCTAGAGAGAACCATTTGAAAAGAAAATAGAAAACAATCTTCAAAATCACTATAGTGATCGTTGATTTTTTTCATCTACTGCCCTAGAAAAATGTTCTCTATCTGGTTTATAATAGTAACATTTTTCTCTAGGAAATAATTGATACTAGTATGAGAATTGATAAAGACTTTTACTGATTGCTGCCCCATATTCCCCAAGATTTTAAAGACTTTACCATAATTTATATTGTTTTAGAACCAATGCAAGAATGAGTTCATTAGAAAGAGACCATATTTACTTATGTTAGATTAGACTGAAAAAAAGGACAAAAAAATCGCTAAGGGAGATCCAAATGATTTTGCTGCTGTCATCCTATACACAGAGTATCTGCAAATAGAATAAATGACAAAGTGGAATGGAGTTTTTTTTCTTTAATTAAATGTAAGCCATTCAGATATCATTACCTTCTGCAGTTTTTTACAAAGAAAGATCTGTAGGATCATGGGGCTGTAGATAATAGAGCTGGAAAGGACCTTGGAGGCAATCTAGTATAATCCTCACTCATTTCACTACCCTTTTTTTTTTTTTTTAAATAAATGAAGACCTGAGGCCAGTGAGTGTTAATAATTTGCCCCAAATCACACAGGTAGTAAGCTTCTTAGTGGGAATTTGAATGCCAGTGTAGTGACTTTAGAGCCAGTGTTATTTCCATCGCACCACACTGCTTCCTGTAGCAGCAAGCACCCCAAGCGCGTCCTCAGGGTTTGCTGCCAATACAGGTTCTTGGATCTGCTTTGTTAAAGGAAAGCAACTCAAAATGGGTTAACAAGCTTACTTTAATCAGTCAGACATATATCGTTTACCTTGTTCAGGAGAAAAGGTCAGCACCCCGAACCTCAAAGCATACACAGAATTATCAAGACAGAAACAGATCAAGTAGACAGATTTCCAAACTGTCCAACCATTACATCCATACCCAGTCAACATCTGGGTTTTTCAAAGCCGGGAGACTCTCAACAATGGCTTCCCAGAATTCAGATCAAATCACAGAACACTTCTCAAAGTGAGTCCCAAAACAAAGCTACACATCAGGGCTTATATAGCCTTCTCCTGGCTCAGAGAATGTAACAACCTTATTGACTCACTGGCCAGTCAAGAAGTATCTACTGAAAAACAAGCCTCCCTCCCCAGGCTTCAGGTGCATTTTAGCCTAGGGGCAGGGAAGATCTTCTAAATTTGCATTCCCATTACACTTCCCTAGAATACAACTGATTCCGGGGCAGCTAGGTGATGCAGTGGATAGAGCACTGACCCTGGAGTCAGGAGGACGTGAGTTCAAATCCGGCCTTAGACACTTAACACAAAATCCTAGCCACGTGACCTTGGGCAAGTCACGTAATCCCAATTGCCTCTCCAAAAAAAATTTTTTTACAGCAAAAAAAAAGAATACAACTGATTTAAAGATTAAAGGCCCTCCAGGTCCTGTTTGTGAACTGTGGACTTCCAAACCTTGCTGTCTCATCTTAGAACTTCCCTTAGTACCTGCAGCCTCCTTGCCCTGAAATATCTAACCATCCCTGTAGCCTTATCAACCTGGAACACCCTTCTGTAAGGCCTACCCTCTTCTCCCATTGGTAATTTACTCCTGGAAACACCATTTTGTGAAGGGCCCCAGGCTAGCCCTGTTCTTTCTTGGCTTCTATTCCAAACTCTACCCCAGCACTAAGAATTTTATTGTCTAGCCAACTCTTAGACTTCCTTTTTTATATTGTTTTCCCTTGAGGACTGGGACTGACTTTCTTTTGTGTTTATATCTCTTACACTTATACCATATCTAGGAGGAAGTAAGCATTTAATAAAAGCTGTGTGTAGGAAGATATGAAAGATGCTCATCAATTTGCATCTTCTTAAGGAACTATATTTAGATTTATAGTAATGATGAATTTTCTAAAATAATTCATTATAGTTTGGCAGTTATCTACAGAGTAGAACTGTTGGTCTCTGGTATGGTGTGGGATCCCTTATGCTGACTATGGTTCTTCTGCTCATTTATCTTGGAGGTTCTTAATACTTTTCCTCTAAATGAGTTATTCCATTTATGATTGTTAGGAGCCATACTTCACCTTCAATTAAAGAAATAGTAGTTTTAGATATTTAACTTATTACCAAGAAATTTCTTTCCAAGTAACAAACAGT
Organism: Petaurus breviceps papuanus; assembly: GCF_028583685.1. Classification (NCBI taxonomy): domain Eukaryota; kingdom Metazoa; phylum Chordata; class Mammalia; order Diprotodontia; family Petauridae; genus Petaurus; species Petaurus breviceps. The sequence goes on from NW_027185903.1 coordinate 27,318,935, forward strand.
CATTTTGGCAACTAAGGGCATACTGTTAATAGTGATTTTACATTAGATTAATAAGCTCTTAGATCCTAAGATTCAGAACTATTATTTTAAAAATACTTAACATTTACATGATGTTTTCAATTTTTGAAAAAAATTACTTGATAAAACTTTTCATTATATCATTAGAACAAACCTTTGTGGTAGTGGAGTAAAGTGGGTAAGCGTTCTTAGCTTATGTTTGTTGAGCATCATTTCTATATCTGTAGACTGGTCATATTCCAGGACTCCAAGAGAGCAGTATTGTAAGAAGGAGAAATCATGGTGATGGGAGGTGGTAGAGAAAATGGAGGCAAAAGATTAACTGTCAAAAGCTGATTCAGTTATGATCTCTATACTGATGATTCTCAGCTCTGCTCGTCTAGCCCTAATCTCTCTGCTGACCTCCAGTCTCCCATCCTGTTAGACATTTTGAACTGGATGTCCTGTAGGGATCTTCAACTTAACATGCCCATAACTGAACTCATCATCTTTTCCTCAAAACCTCCCTGTCTTCCAAACTTCAGTAGTTCTGTTGAGGGTACCCATTATAACCCTTCCCGTACCTCTCCCCTGTGTTTCCAATCTTCTTAACACCCCCACCCCCTCCACATATACTCTTTGATCCAATGAGCCTCTTTGCCATTCCTCAAGCAAAACACTCGGTCTCCTAATTCTGAATTTTTACTGGCTCTCCCCAGTGCCTGGATATGCCCTCCTTATCCCTGATTACAGGCTTCCTTAAAATTACAGATAAAATCCCACCTTCTCCAGAAATCCTTTTTCAATACTTCTAGTAATTTCCCTTTGTTGATAACATCCTTTTTATCCTATAAATAGCTTGTTTGTACATACCTATTTGTATGTTGTCTCCTCCATTATATTGTGAGCTTCTCAAAGGCAGGGACTTTTACATTTCTCTGTATCATATATTTAGCACAGTGTCTGGCACTGATAGACTCTTAGTAAATGTTTATTTACTGACAGATGATAAAGTCCTTAACAAGTAGTCATCCAGTCTCTGATTAAAGACTTTCAGTGAAGGAAATCCTACTACTTCCAGGAAGCAAATGGAAGCAGCCCATTCCATTTAGGATTATTCTGGTTAGTCTATAAACTCAGAATCATTTGTAGGTGATAATCTCAGGATATGATATTTCCAATATTACCCCCCAGGAATTTGAACTTCAGAATCCGTCAATATTTGCTCATATTAGTATTTGCTATCTGTATAAAATAAACAAAGAAAAAGAATAGCCAAAGCAGAATGTGGAGTGTTGTGGGACAATAATAAATCCTAATTAACCAGTCAAGATGAATTCAGAGTTGTAATGTGATTAACTGTTACTCCCTTCATCCATGTAGAGAGCCAGCCCTGTCAAAAGCTGTCAAAACTTTTTTTACGTTTACGTTCTTCTGATCTAGTCTCTTCCATATCTTGACATTGTGAAGATACTAAAGCAACATTATGGAGATACAGGTTATTTATCTGTTGTCCCTCTCTTCTTACCACTTGGTTGGCCCACATCCTTTTGTAATAATGCTTCTCTTGCATAATATATTTTATGTTGCTTTTCATGCTGGTTGCTATAGAATTATGCTATTCACACCCACCATGAGTCTTGCCATCAAACTTTGGGTGACCAGCAGTTTTGTTTCCTCATATTTATGGTATCCCAAATGTCACAAACCTATTACTATCTACACAGATAACTGATTTTTAAATAACTCCCACAGCAGTAAACAATCATTTCCTCCATATTAAGAAACACTCAGTTTTTATGATACTTTTCTGGGATCCTCATGTCTACTGCCTCCCAACATCAACTAAAGAAAATTTCCGTGATATATAGTTATGAAACTGCATGTTTGTTCTCTACATGCCTTTAGCCTTTTCAGAATTCTTGCCATTGAATCATATTTTCCAATATCCTTTTTGCTACATAGCTTCCCCTGTGCCTTTGCCTCAAAGTTAGCAAATATTAAAGTGTATAATGGCTTAATTGGATTGGCTTTTTTTGAATTATTTGTAGAATTCCCCTGCCAAGATAAATGGATATGTGAGCTGCAATTATCATAATGATGGCATTTTTGTAAATGCTGATCAAGATTAAAACCAGGAGTTTAGGGGGGAAAAAAAAGAAAAAGATGGTCAAATTTCATTTACATTTCATTGAAGACCAGCAAGAATGACCATTATAACCATGTTTTAGATTTTCTTGTACCTTTACAAATTTTTCTTTTTATCCACTGTCTGTTTTCCTATAGTTTCTGGTAGCATTAACTCTCTAAAAAAAACCTAAAAACAGATTATTTGCTTACTTTTAGAAGAGAGGGTGGGGGGAATGATAAACTTGGGTAGTGAGTCTGAAAGGAAAAGAATGCCTGCAGCAGAATTGAACCAGTGGTTTTACCCTTGGGCTTTAAAGATAAAAGATGGGCTAACTGACCAAGAATTTCCTAGGGATTTATTCCAGCAGGAAACTCCATTGTGTCCACAACAGCTATAATATGATACTCATTTATTTACAAATAATAGTAGAATCTTAGCCTGTAGTGAGATAAATAGTATTTAGAATTTGAGGAAATGTTAGTCATCTATCCTGATCGGACCATATATAGCGAACTGTATTAAGTTCTGGGTGCGGTGTTTTAGGAAGAGTATTGAAAAACTAGAGAGTATCTGGTGTGGGCCTAGAGATCTGGAGGGACTGGAGATGCTTAGCCTAAGGAAAGAAGAAGCAAGAGGCAGATACTAACTCTTTAAGCACTTGAAGGGCCATCATTTGACCTGTTTGCCTGGTCCTGAGGTCATAATGAGGAGCAATTCATGGAAGTTTCATAGAGGCAAATATCACCTCAATATAAAGAAAACCTTCCTGACAATTACAGCTCTCTAGTAGAACCGAACATGGAACAGCTGATTGGTTTAACATTTGAAAAGGAACACAAGAAGACTCCATATTGTCTCCTTATTTATATGTCGAGGACATCATGAGAAATTCCAGGCTAAATGAACCAAAAGCTGAAATTAAGATTGCCAGGAGAAATATCAGCAATCTCAGATATGCAGATGATACCACTCTGATGGCAGAAAGTAAAGAAGAATTAAGAAGCCTCTTGATGAGGGCAAAAGGGGAGAATTTAAAAGCCGGCTTGAAATTTATCAAAAAAATCTTGGCAACTGGTCCTATCACTTCCTGGCAAATAGAGGCGGGGGGGGGGGGGGGGGGGGGGGAATGGAAACTGTCATACTTTATGTTCTTGGGTTCAAAGATCACTGCAGATGGTGATTGCTACCATGAAATTAAAAGACACTTGCTCTATGGAAGAAAAGATATGACAAATCTAGACAGCATACTAAAAAGCAGAGATATCACCTTGCTAGCAAAGGCCCATATAGTCAATTTTTTTTTCAGTAGCAATGTATGGCTGTGAGAATTGGACCATAATAAGGAAAACTGAGCATGACAGAATCAATGCTTTTGAATTATGGTGCTGTAGAAAACTTTTGAGAATCCCTTGGACAGCAAGGAGATCAAATTAGTCAATACTTAAAATTAATTCAGGTCATTCACTGGAAGGTCAAATACTGAAGCTGAAGATTAAATACTCTGGCCACATAATTAGAAGATGGGACTCACTGGAAAAGAACCTGATGTTGGGAAAAATTGAAGGCAAAAGGAAATGGGGGAGGATGAGGTGGATAGATAGTGTCATAGAAACAATGAACATGAACTTAGATAGACTATAAGAGATAGTGGAGGATTAAAGGGTCTGGTGTGCAGTGGTCCATGGGTTCACAGAGTCAGACACAACAGGATGACTGAACAACAACAACAGATAGTTGGATGGACTGCCTTGTCATCTTGTGATTTCTCACACATTAGAGAACTTCCCTGGAGATGTTATAAACTGGATTTTTGTTCAGGTATAGTTTGGACTTCATGTTCTCTGAGATTCCTTCCAACTTTGAGATTCTGTGTAGTTCTTAGTGATTCATCTTCCATGTGAGAATGTTCTTGTGCGGAATCTAAATAAATTTACATGGTATGCAGATTTGGAAGGTTAAGATGTTTGGAGAAAAAAAAAACCATTACCATTCTGCATTGTTTTTTGTTGTTGATTGGATGTGTGTGTGTGTGTGTGTATGTTTTCAAATGATACCTCCACACTCACAACCCAAAGTTTACAGTCAGGACAGAAAGTTGAAAATGTAGTTGGAAGCACACAAAAGAAAGTAAACCAAAGCATCATTTGCTGTTGTTTTGCCTGACCACATCTGTTGTCTCCACTTCTAGCTTACATTAATTTTACTTGAAGGGAAGATTACAATGATGGATTGAATTTTAATGTTTATCACATCACTGTGGGTACAAGATACATACTTCATGACTGTTATGTGTCTCACTCATTCCACAGCTTACTCCTTCAAGGGCCTTTGCTAAAGTAATCATTGAAATCATTTTTTTTTTGCTTATTATATGCTTGCAACTACTCCCTTTCCTATATAAAAACTTGCTAGTTTAATTTCTCTGAAGCAAAACAAGAATGGAGTCAATTTTGAGATGTATTATTATATCCTCTGTGGTATTTTTCTTCAGTTGAGTTAAAAGCTGTTGTATTGATTGTGGCATTTTAGAGCAAGCTAAATTATTAATTTAGCTTCATTTGACAGGCAAAAAATTTAAAAATCGATCTTATGAAACATGATTCCCTCTACTATAGACTATTATCTTTGTTTTTAAAATATGATATTGAAAATGAATATTTTATGATGTGTCTGCTTGGGTATAAATAAGTAGCTATCATCAAAACCAAGAGTAGTTTTCATCTGAAAATACTTACTTGGAAATAAATTGTTCTATAGAAATAAATTTGCATTTAAATAAAAAATCTTAAAGGGTTCTTGTTTGAGATTGTAGTTGGATAGGTTCAATATATATACTTTTGGGTGACCCCTCTTCAAACCAGCAATGAAATAATGATATTACTCCTGAAATATGTGATTATTCTAAATTTTTTAGATCCCACTTCCACTAAATTTTGCTCTGACATCAGGATGACCCAGTGTTCCCAGTAAGCACAAGCTCTGGGAGGTCCTAGCAAGTTGAAAACATTATGATGAGTCTTGCTTCTCTACCCAGTGTCACTGTCTCAGTGAATATAACTGTCTCTTTTGCTTAGAACTTCAGAGTCATTTTTGACTCTTCTCTTTCATTCATCCCATTCAGGATTAGGGAACCTCTAGCCTCAAGGCCATGCATGGCCCTCTAGATCTTTGGATGTGGCCTTTTGATTGAGTCCAAGTTTTACAGAACAAATCTTTTTATTAAGGGGATTTGTTCTGTAAAGTTTGTATTCAACAGGCTGCAGTTGAGGACCTACAGGGCCACATGTGGCCTTGAGGCCGAATGTTCCCCACCCCTGCCATAGTCAGTGATTTAGTACTGATTATTTTACCTACAGAATATTTCTCACATTCAGTTTCTTATCATTCCTACCTCCACAACCTTAATTTAGTCTATAATTAACTCTGACTTGAACTATTGAAGTGATCTCCTAGTGACTTACTGACATTCCTTTCTCACTCAGTCTCACCTACACACCAATGTCAGACTGGTCTTCCTGGTGAACGTGTCTGATTACCTTTCTTTGCTATTGTAATGCCAATGTGATACCCATAGCAGCTGCTATGAATATGCATATATATTCCTAGGATTTGTTAAAAAAAAACTTAATAAACCCTCCTCCTCCCAGACAAAACCAAAGTATTTATTTAGGACATTACTATTAGGATACCAGAAAGCAAGATACTCATCACCAATCCATTCAAGATATATATATACAATTTCCAATCAAAGACTTGATTGGCTTAGTGCTGAGAAGCTTGGAAATCAGCACTTAATTGGAAAGGTGTGGGGATCCCTGTGGCCCAGAGCCTAATTGGCTCCATGTGAAGCCTATTAATGGGCAGGGAAGATCTTATATCCCATTAACCTACAGCTATATAATGGTAGTGGGGAACAACTGCCCATCAGATAAATTCAGACTTCTTTTTATGGTAATAGTAATGGTGATGGTGATAAAGACGGTAATAGTGACAACAGTGAGCATAATGATAATGCTTTAAGATTTGCAAAATCTTTATTACTTGATATGAACAACAGGCGTTTATTAAGTGACTACTGTTGTCTAGAAACTTCAGAACCCTGGGATACAAAGACAAAAACAATGATTCTTGTCTTCAAGAAGCTTACATTATGTTATGGAGGAATCAACATGAAATAGAAGATAAAGTAGATTTAAAAAATTTACCAAAAAAGACTAATTTGAGGGAGTAGTATTTGGGAGGAGGGTAGATCATGACTCTAGGATCAGATAAAAAATCTTCTGTTGAGCATTTAATTTTCTTCACCATCTATATCCACCCTATCTTTCCCAGCTTTTTATGCACTTCTCCCTTTCTTGAGCTCTAAAATCTATTCAGAGTTGCATGCTTGCCCTTCCCCCACCCATCCCATCCCCACCTCCATCTATCTTTCATCTCTCTGCTTTTGCACAGGCTTTCTCCCATGCTTAAAATGTACTCCCCACCTCTGCTCCCCTTCCTGGCATCCCTAGCCTCCTTCACAGTTTAACTCAAGGGCTCTCAGAAACCCTGTGAAGTAGTACTATAGTTATAACCCCTATTTTACAGATAAGGAAACTGAGGTTCAGAAAAATTAAGTGACTTGCCCAGGGTTACAGACTGGTAAGTCTCTGACACAAATTTCTGACTTAGGGTCATTCTGATTCTAAGTCCAACACAGTGTGCTGCCTTTTGGTGGTGTTCAAAGCACTCCAAAAACCTATTTCTAATCTCCCAGACCAGCCTTCTTACTCCTGTCCCCAGAAAGCATCCCACCTCCCTAACTCTTTTCTTTTGCTTCCACTGTGACTTGTGTTTCCTCTTTCCCACCCTCATTTCCACTTACTGATATACTGTCTGTCCTTCCAGGTGCAGGTTAGAATACTGTCCCTCCCATAAAGTCTTCCTTGATCACCACCCTGTGTTTTCCCCTCACACCCTAGAATGTAAGCTTCTTGACAGCAGTGACTAAGTCCTATTTATCTGCATAACTTCTCCTCTGCCTCCAACACTTAGCACAATGAATCCCACAGAGCAGACATCAGACAAGTGTTTATTGAATGAGTGAAAAAAATTTATGTAAAAAACTTAACAGACATAGTTTGGAATTTTCTGTGTAAATTATATAATTTTATCTGTATTATTTCTCTCTCTCTCTTTTTTTTTTTTTGCTTGGGGTTAAGCCACTTGCCCAAGGTCACAAGGCTAGTTTTTGTGTTAAGTGTCTGAGGCTGGATTTGAACTCAGGTTCTCCTGACTCCAGGGCCCATGCTCTATTCACTGTGCTACCTAGCCCCCTGTATTATTTCTTTAGCTAAATTTTAAGTGCCTTGAGTGCAGGGTTAGTGTATTATTATTTTTGTGCGTTCCCTAGTGTTCATCATATTATCTTGTTTTTAATAGATATTTGAGAAATGTCTATTGAATACTAAATAATTCTGTCTTTTAATTCTGGAAAACAAAAGAGAACTCAGACTTGGTTTCTTAAGAGACCACTTGCATCCATAAATTACCCATGAAAATGTCCATATTTTCACAGAGATTTTTGTGATTAGGAACTGAGTCAATGCTTCTCATAATTTTCTTGGCCTTATTGACCTGGTAAAGGCCATGAGTATGTTACACACCAAAGAAACTAGAAGCCGTAGGGATACTGTGGTGAGGGCATGGTTAATGCAGTGGGGTCTTTCTCTTTTTTCCCCTCAACTTATGATGTATAAATTATACATATCATACTTTGTGAAAGTGTAATGTGATTAAGGCAGTACTTATTGTGTACCTTACTTTAAATAAGCACAAGGCTTTCTTTCACTTACAGAAAGATTTGCCATGAACCTTTGAAATGGAATGTTCTAGTCCAGCAATTAAGATATGCCTTTATTTACATAGATAATGTTTTGTTGAATAGACTGAGGTATATACTGGTGACCTAAGATAGTTTTGTCTACAGGTAGGTGAGAGGCAGCTTGGGGTATTGATTGGACATGGAAAACTAGCTTCCTTTAGAGAGAGGAGAAATCCTGGTTTTCATCCCACATTCAACATTTTCAAACTGTATAACCCTGGACAAGCTGCTTAAGCTCTCATTTCCTCCTCTATAAAATAGGGAGCATAATACCTATAGTTCTTAACTGACAGTGAGCGAGAAGATATAGGTAAAGGACTTTGCAAACCTTAAAGCAGAATCACAGAATTTCAAAATTGGAAGGGAGTTAAGTAGCCCTCTAGTCTGCTAGTTTGAAGTGAAAGATTTATGTCAACACTGATGGGGAACATTAAAGAATAGATCTGTTTCCCAGGACCTTGACATACCATTACAAAAACAGAAGTGAGAAATTACAAATTAATGTAAAAAAAAAAGATTCCAAACATAAAAGTCACTGGCCTCCTGGCCATCTCTTGACTCCAGGCATTTTCTCTGGTGGTCCTCCATGCCCAGAAAGCTTTCCTTCCTTAATTCTGCCTTCTGAGCTCACTGGTGTCCTATAAGTCCCAAATAAAATCCCATCTTTTCCCGGAATCCCTCTTAATTCAAGTGCTTTCCCTTGGTTAGTTGTCTCCTATTTATCCTGTATATAACTTTCTTTGTATGTATTTGTTTGAATGTTGTCTCCTCCATTAGACTGTAAACTCCTTGAGGGCAGGGGCTGTCTGCTTCTTTTTATACCCTATGTGCTCAGCACAGCACATAGCACGTAGTAGACGTTTAATATGTTTATTGATGGATTGAGATCTTTTACAGATCGATAATAAATAGCAGTAAGTACAAGGAATACAAGGAAAAGATATACTCCCAAATAAAGACTTACTAACGACAGTTTTAATAGTGAATAGGTAGGCAAACTGTGAAAGAGAATGATAATGACAAGAATTGAAAAAAGAGAAAGAAGGAAAGCCGAGAGGCTCATGGCCATTCAAAGAAAGCAAAGAAAATGATTGGTCTGAAGGCCAAACTCTACCATAAACAGCATCATGCTCAGAAGATTCAGATGAAAAAGACTGTCAAGATGCATGAAAAGAGAAATACCAAGCAGAAAAATGATGAAACAACTCCCCAAGGAGCAGTGCCTGCATATCTGCTGGACAGAGAGGGACATAAAACTTCTAGGGTGCAGCTAAAACAGTTCTCAAAGAAAAAATCAGTCCTCTAAAACTTACATCAATGAAATAAAAAAAAAAGAATGGGTTGATGTAGTGTTTTCAATTTAAGAATTTATAAAACCAAGTAATATGTAAAATTAAAATAATCCCCAATGAAGAAAACTGAAAAAGTTAGAAGAGAAACAAAGTGGAAAACAAAATGAATACCCTATTAATAAGACTAAAATAGGACTCTGTGAAAACACTGACAAAACTAATAGATGTAAAGCTAAGCTGTTTAATTAACCTTTTTAAAGCATCTACTGTGTGTCAGGCTTTGCTGGGCTTTGTGATAAACACTGGGGATTCAAAGACAAAAATGAAACACTCCTCTGCCTCAAGAAGTTTATAATTTAGGGGGTCAGGAGGCAACATGTGCATATGCAGTTCTGTACAAAATATATACAAAGTAATTTTTGAGAGGAGGGCACCACCAGCTTAGAAAATAAAAAGAGGTTTCATGTAGCTGATTCTAAGTAGCAGAGGTGAGGAGGGAGTGAATTCCAATCATGAAGGACAGAGCACAAAGACATTGAGATTTTATTCCTTGGGGGGGTTAGAAAAGCTGTCTGGCTTTTTGTGTTGTGCTTTTGAATAGGAGCAATAAGAAAAGTTTAAATCTGGAGGAATTTGTACTTACAGTATGACTTAAAGATTAAGTTAAGTTTGGATCCTTAGGAGTGATGCTCCTAAGAGTATCACCAAATCAGCAATATAGCAGAAGTGTCCTTGGCTGATCAACCTGTTCCTTAAATATGTTCTTCATTGTGTTACACACACACACACACCCTTACATCTAAGGACAAAATTAGAAAGCATAGTATAGGAAAAGCTTTCAATACAGAAGATCTGGTTTATTGTCATGATTCTGTCACAAACCAGTTGTGAGGATCAACTGAGATAGCTTATGTAAAGTCCTTTGCAAACCTTAAAGTGCTATATAAAGCTAGCAATTATTATTGGTGCTGTTATTATTCTCCTGATAATGATAATTGACATTCTTCAAAACTCTGTCTCAGGTTTCTGTTAAATTCTCTCCTCCTCTTTTCTCTCTACTCTCTGTTATTTCATTAACTTGCATAAATTCACTCATCCCTATAAAGATGACTCCAAAACTGTATTCAGTCTTTATCTTTCCTGAATTCTGGTTTGTCATTAGTACCTGATTGCCACATCTCTCTACCTGGATGTCCTATAAGCATCTTAAAATATGTGTATCCAATATGAAGTATAAATGGAAGAGAGATTCTCTATAGATGGTAAAGTCCATCGTATGTTCTGAAATCTATAATCACTCAAATGAATTAGATCTGACTGTCCATACAGGACAAACCAAATAAATGGAAATCGGTTGTTATCCAGAGCATAATGTACAGGACATTTCATAGGACTTGTCTTTCAGCAATTACATCATAGAGAAGCCATGTAGATGACCAATTAAGTAGACTCAGAATTGAGCTAGAAGAGAACAGATTGTCTTTGGGAAATTGTACAATTTTCTTGATAACCCTTATTGTCTTCCTCAAACAGATTCCCATCTTTTAACACCACATTATGCACTGTGAGTTCTAGAATATCACATTTTCAAAAGATGAGGATTGCCCAAAGGGCACTGGAGGTACATGGTTGGAATAAGTAGGCTGTAGCACATTATAAACAAGGAATTGTGTCTAATAAACTGTGTAAAAGATGTCATCACCAAAATGTCTGACTAGAAAAAAAGATGGACTAATGAGGTTGAGAGGAAAAGTTAACTGATGTTAACTGTGTGCTCCATTGCTCTCTGCACAAAGTCAATAGAGGAAAGCCCCCAGCATTGATTGAGTGGAAATATTCAAGGTGAATTTAGGAGGAGGCATGAACAGTAATCACAATGAATAGGCAGGTTGCAGGCTGCATCATTCTAGGAATTCCGTACCCACATTAGTGAGATCATAGAGCTATAGAAATATCTAAGTAAAGACTACATACCTCACAGAATTGTTGTATGGAAGGTACTTTGGAACCTTAAAGCACTTTAGAAATGGGAGATATCTTTGTTATGGTTTTGTTTGCAAATTTTGTATTACCATAATTTCCAAAGAAGAAAAATGACTGTTGACCTGAAATGGGTTGCAACATGTTACCAGAAATGACCTATTGACAAAAAGTGGCATAAAGGATGTCATTTAGCATTTCTTTCCAGCTTGTGGGGAGTCAGTGGCTCACGGCAGAGGGTCTGAGATTTGGAAGCGTTTTCGGCGGCTCTTCGATGGGCCCCCAGCCGTCAAAATGCTGCAGAACGAATACATAGAGTTACAATGAAAAACGGTATGGCTACCACTTGGATTACCATGAGAAAAAGAGAAAGAAGGAAAGCCGAGAGGCTCATAAACATTCAAAGAAAGCAAAGAAAATGATTGGTCTAAAGGCCAAACTCTACCATAAACAGCATCATGCTGAGAAGATTCAGATGAAAAAGACTATCAAGATGCATGAAAAGAGAAATACCAAGCAGAAAAATGATGAAAAAACTCCCCAAGGAGCAGTGCCTGCATATCTGCTGGACAGAGAGGGACAGTCCCAAGCCAAAGTCCTTTCCAATATGATTAAACAGAAACGAAAAGAGAAAGCTGGTAAATGGGAAGTGCCCTTGCCTAAAGTTCGTGCCCAGGGAGAAGTGTTAAAGGTTATTCATACAGGAAAGAGAAAGAAGAAGGCTTGGAAAAGAATGGTTACTAAAGTCTGTTTTGTTGGGAATGGCTTTACTTGAAAACCACCAAAATATGAAAGATTTATTAGGCCAATGGGTTTACGTTTTAAGAAGGTTCATGTAACTCATCCTGAACTTAAAGCCACTTTTTGCCTACCCATACTTGGTGTGAAGAAAAATCCCTCCTCTCTGCTATATACAACTTTGGGTGTTATTACCAAAGGGGCTGTCATTGAAGTGAATGTGAGTGAGTTGGGCCTTGTGACACAAGGAGGCAAAGTTATCTGGGGAAAATATGCAGGTTACCAACAATCCAGAAAATGATGGATGCATAAATGCTGTCTTACTTGTTTGATTGACTGAAGTTCTACATCTTTGATAATTATTAAAGACTCTACAATATATCAAGAAAATGACAAAAGTTTCTATGTTCAACAGTCAAAACAGAACCAAAGACCCAGTTCTACACATTGGTTGTTTTGATTTGAGATTAACTTGGAAAAGAGATGAGACACTTTTCTACTCTTTTATGAGACTTTTTCCCATTTTTGAAGTGGCAATAAAAAAAAAAAGCTTGTAGCTACTCTGCCTGCTGAATACATTGAAATCCTCTTTCGAGATCAAGAAGTAGTAAATTATTTGTCTCAAAAAAAAAAAAAAAGGATGTCATTTAAGAAATATGTGACCAGAAGTGGGCTATACCTGTAACATGATTAAACAATATTGAGCAAAAACTGAACAACTCAAATGTTGGTTTGGTACTCAGGAACTAAGGGGAAAAAATCTAGAAGAAAGCCTCCAGCATATGATTAGATCCTCTATGGTGGATTTATTGTAGAACATTCCATATTGATGCCATCACAGTTCCACTGAAGTAACCATGTTCATTGGTTTTAAAAGAATAATATTTAGCTGGTTTCATGCAATAATATCAGCAGTGGATAAATTAAGTTTATTAGTTTCAGTTTTTTGGTATTTGGTTAACTTAGAAATTAGTTCCTATTTCAAATAGGTAGCATATCCAGGTCTCTTCCCGTGATAACCTTGGCTGTATGTGCTTTCATGTGTACTTTTCCCCACATATATCAGATGTCATAGTGCTCCATTCATTGGTGCTTATATAACATTGAGAAACCACTGCTTGGCTCTCAAGGGGTGGAGTTCTGGGTCTACTCCTTTCTCCACTAGGAGAGCCCTGTGCTCTAGACCCAGACATGCAATTTAGATCAGGTTCAGCCCTGGGAGTACCCTGGACAACTGTGAGAAGAGGTCTGGACTTCCTTTTCTCACACTCATAAGCTCATTAAACCTGCACCATAGTGCCCTATGGACAGATTATTTAAAGATTAGGTTTAGGTTCATGTCTAAAGTTTCCCAAAGGGGGAAGTAAGAGGATAGTCCATGTAGACTGTGAATCAGAAGAACTTCCATTGGTGAGTTCTTCCTCCCTCTCACTTTTTACCTTCTCTTTCATGTGTTGTCTTCCTCCATTAGAAAATAAACTCCTTTAGAATAGGAACTGTCTTTCTTTTTACTTGTATTTCTATCATCAGTGCTTAGCAGAGTGTCTGGCACATAGTAAGTGACTCAATTGCTTGTTTGACTGACTGACTGGTGCAGGTATTTTCTCCCTCATTCAGATAAAATGATAAACACGCAATATTCACAAGCACACATTTGACAAAAGAAAAGAAAAAAAAAACCTTAAAGTAGAATTATGTAACTTATAATTACTATTCACTCACCTGAGAGGCTATCTAAATTTTATAATAGCGTAAAGCAGTTTCCTTAATCATTTTATGCTGGCCCTGCATATTTAAGCAACTCAGCATATGTCTGTTATGAAAAATGACCGGGCTTGTGGGACAGAACATCATGTTGGTAATCCAGTGTTTGACTTCCCCCCGGGGCCAGTAGTCAGCTATAACTCTCTGTGACCTCTGTAATACTCAGTAGGTCTCCTCCAAGCTTAGAAAACTCAAGAAAAGTGTTTAGTATCCTACTCAGGAAGGGAAAGAAAAAGCACAGAAGGAATCCAAGGACTTGAAGACAAGTTTTCTCAGTTAGGTCCATGCTCCATATGGGAGTGGCCACAGAGCATTCATTTCCCTCAGAATCTAAAGGTAACATATGCTATTTGCCCTTTGAGGGAATGGAAGCAAAAGAGATACTTGAAGTTGTCATTCCTTTTAAAAGGTCCACTGAGTCAAAGGCTTCTCCAATACATCAGAAAAGGAGGAGATCACTTTATCATCTCAGCTAGCAAGCCCTTTGTTCCATATTTGACTAGAATCAGGCCCCAGAACTTTCATGTTGTAATACTAATGTAATTTAAAGATCCCCCTGTATCGGCTTAGTTTTTGGTTTGATTGTGTTAAAACCCAGAGCTTGTTAATCCCACTTGTGGGATGGACTTGTTGACGTGAAAAGAGAGGGCTGAACTGGGAGGAGCTGGTGATGTAAATTTGGAGAGACACAAGAGAAAGGCAGAAGAACTTTTTTTGGAAGCAGCACCTTTGGAGGCAGAGAGAGACTGAGAGGATTGCTGAGGGCCTCTTTGAATTGCCCAAGACTTTTGAGACCTGCCACCCAGAGCTGCCAAGGACTGAGGAGATATGGCTGTTATGCTGGTACTTTGTCTGTTTTGATGTTGTTTTGCCAGATTTGTCCACTGGTGAAGGACAGTCTTGTTGTTGCAGAAGTTTGGGAACCTTGCTGTTGGTTCAGAGCTCCAGAGACTGTTCTGCAGACAGAGAGTGAATTCTGTCCACTGGTGAAGGACAGTGCTGTTGTTGCAGAAGACTTGGAATGTTGCTGTTGGTTCAAAAGCCCTGAAGAAGGATTTTCTTGGTGTATGTTTACAGAAATCCTGGAAGAGGGTTTTGCTAATGTTTTCAGGGGTCCTAGGATTGTTCTGCAGACAGAGAATGAATTAATGAAGAAACTGGCAATGTATCTTGTGGCCTTGCTGAGCTTTGTCTCCCCAGGAACAAAGATTGCTGAGAACTTGCCTAGTGTCAAGATGAAGAAAAGACCTCCATTTGGGTATTAAATGCTGTGCTTAAGCTTGTTGTAACTCTGGGGTAGATTCAGTTGTGATCCAAGGGTGGGGAACTTTTGACCTTTTTGTGTTCTGGGATTGAACAAATGAATGTACTTTACTTATGATTGGAAACTAATCTCCATTTGAGAAGAGGGGCTTTGTGATGGACTAAATGTATGTACAGCCTAGAGGTGGAGTAGTATTTAGAAGAGAGACTTTGTAATTGATTAAATGAATGTAATGTCCAGGGGTGGGGTAGTACTTGATTAAATCAGGTAGTACTTGGAGATTATTGAATCACACTTAGTAAATGCTGTATTTTGAATGATGCCATATTTTGATCTTCTCTGTTCTTAATTTTTCACTGAATAAAATGGAGAGCACCTATGCTGGTATTTTGAACCTTGTGAAGTTGCCTTTGCTTGGCATTACACATGTCATCTACCAGAACCAATTCTGCTTACACTTCAGGGGATGGCCCTTTTTAATGACAAGGACCATACCCTAGAACATAAGAATATTTTATTCTTATACTTTGAACATCCTATTAGGATTTTTTCTTTTTTAGATCTTCTAATTTGATAACAGTAAACTAATGATTCTTGTCAGAATCCTTTTCCTTTTTAAGAATGTGATTATTTGATCAAAAGCTATAAACATATGATTTAAATAGAGATTTTTTTTTTCACATCACAATTCTTCTAGTATTTTGGAGCAGAACATAATAATACAAAAGTATTACAGAACTATCCATGGAGGCAAACCTAAGAAAAAGAATTTTTCCAAACTCATATAATTCTTTTAAACCCTTCTATAGAGATTATACACTTCATTTGCCAAATAATTTTATTGATTTATTTCCTAATATATTTGAAGATGTGTACGAGAATCAGTGCATATTTCATTAATAATGAATTAAACACATTTTAATACTTTTCTCTAATATTTGGGATCAGGGTAAAAGTAGAAAGAAATTCAAAATTAAGGAAGATAGATTAATTAGACTTGACATACTTTAACGTCAACACAAACAATACAGTGGATTGCCAGCAGTAGAAGTAGAGTTGGCTGTGATTTTCTGTATGCCAGGCGGCTTAGAGAGCTTTCTCCAACTGTGTTGTTGTTGTTGTTTTAATACAATTCCAGTCCAGGAGGCATTCAATTAAATCCCATAGTTATTGATGACCTCCTCTCACGTTCAGTGTTTTGTCTAAAGGAGGTAAGTATTTGAAGAGTATCTTTGAGGGGCGGCTAAGTGGCGTAGTGAGTAAAGCACTGGCCCTGGAGTTGGAGGACCGAAGTTCCTAGTTCCGGCCTGAGACACTTAACACCCACACAAAAATACTAGCTGTGTAACCTTGGGCAAGTTACTTAACCCCAATTGCCCTCCAAAAGGCCAAAAAAAAAAAAAGTAACTTTGAGTAGGGTTGCCTGTCTTTGGGTTTTCTGCATGAAAGTTTCATTTTCATCAGGTGCTAGGTACCCAGCACCATTTTAGAATTGCTCTTTGCAGGACAGAAGCAATGACAAGACAATGACTATATTGAGCCAAGAATTTCTAATAAATTAGTGTAAAATGTGGGAAATGTGCATATTGTAGGAGTTCAGTACATTAGCCACAAGGGAAATGTAATGTAATGAATTTGGGGAAAGATAGATTGTGGTGAGGTAAATAAGAACCTTCACTGTACATATATTTTCTTAGATGCCATTGTGATTCTTAATTTCCAGTAGTAATATTAACCTTTATTTCTATCTATTTAATATAATTTGACAAGATTTCCCATATAATGGACATAGATTACTCAGACTATTTCCAAGTTAAGTCCAGTTTCCCATGTTTAATGAACTGAAATCCATTTTATTTCAATTATATATTAATTATCCCTTGCTATAATAACATGCTTCTCAGGCTTTATCTGTTCCTGCTGAACCTGTTTTTTGTTAATATGTTGTCACTTCAGTAAAGTTTGATTCTTCCTGACCCCATTTGGGGTTTGCTTGGCAAAGATACTGGAGTGATTTTGCCATTTCCTTCAGCTCATTTTACAGATGTGAAAACTAAGACAAACAAGAGTTAAGTGACTTGCCCAGGGTCATACTACTAGTGAGTATCTGAAGCCCAATTTAAACTCTGGGCTTTCTGACTCTAGTCCTGGCACTCCACTACTCCACATAGCTGCCCTTTGGTTAAGATACTTTTGGCATTTAATTAAAATAAATTCCCTTTGAGAAGAAATCCAATAGGAATCTTTTTATACCAGTTTTGCATCTTTATCAGATAGTGTTATTTTCCAGTGCATTGCTTATCATAAGCATTTAAATAACAATTCTTTTTTTTAAAAAAATAGCAATAGTGATAACTAGCATTTATTTGGTGTTTTGAAGTCCTTTATAAACTAAACAATGCAAGTTATACCTTATTGGCTTTTCCCTAAAATTCCCTTTTCATTGTGCTTTATAGACATAATCATTATCAGTGTAATTGAATGAGTCATATTTTTCCAGAAGTATTTTTTTCTCAGATTGTTCCCTTGGAGTAAGTTATACCCTTTTAGAAACTCCATTAACTATTTCAGGTAAGAGAATTTCTTCTTATAAAACTGAATAAATGACTTCTATAATAAGCATCCTATTGACCTGCAAGTGCAAGTTTATTCTCACTTAGGCCTTTGAGATAACTGCAGCTTATTATGTATTTGTTATCCACAAAATGCTCAAAAAATAATATGCACTAAAACATAACCCTTGCTCTCAGAAATTTATATTCTAAAACCATGATTTTACCAATCTGCAAAAACACAGGTAGTAACTACAGGCTATTTTTACCCCAAAGCCTTAATAACTTGCCTTTTACATTAAAAAAAAGTGAATACATAAATGAAAATTCTTCTCTATTATGCAATATACTTTAAAGTTCACTAGAGATGTAATTTTTTTGAATAGTTTTCTTTTGGAAGATGTTGAACTAATTCCTGTTTCATTTCTGCAATGACCCATTACAACTCCAAAAGGCTGATGATGAAGCATACTACCCACTTCTTAGCAGAAAGCTGATGGCCTCTAGATACAAAATGATCCATACATTTTCAGACATGACTAATACAACTTGTTTTGCTTTACACTATTTGTCACAAAAGAGAGCTATCATATAGAGAAGAGGGAAAGTTATGCGGAAAGGAATGTGTGGGTCGAATTAATGCTGCAAACCAGAAGGTAGAAAAGAGCATCAGTAAAACACTAAAACATACGTAGAGGAGACCAGAAGGAAGTTCAAAAAGGGATACAGACAAGGACAGTGTTGGTACTACCATATAAACTTTGATTTATACTTAAAAAGAAAAGCTCTAAATGGTAGCTTTATGGCTTCATGTGCAGGCCTTTTCTATCTTTTATATATGGACAGGTAATTTGTTTGATGACTGTCAGATTCATTTTAAAAAATCATTTTTTTTAAAGCCATACTGATATTGTAGAACCATTGCCCTTTTCCTGCCACCATAGTTCTAAAGATAAGACAGGTCAGACAGTTCAAATCACCTGCCATATTTTTACTATGTCACTGTGCAGCCACTTCACCCCACTGAGGTAGCCTTAAGTGTTATTATTGGATGTAGGTGCATGAGTTTTGCTTTGTGTCCCCTGGCACATAACATAGTGTTTGGCATGTTCTTAATAAATTCTTCTTGTTGATGGATTATGGCACCTGGGAGTAGGAAAGCCGAAAATTGAATAGGGGGGCAGCTAGGTGGTGCAGTGAGTAAAGCGTTGGCCCCAGAGTCAGGAGGACCCGAGTTTAGTTCCAGCCTCAGACACTTAACACCCACACACACACACACAAAAAAAAAAAAACAAAAAAACTAGCCGTGAAACCTTGGCCAAGTTACTTAACCCCAATTGCCCTCCAAAAGGCAAAAAGAAAAAGAAAATTGAGTAGGTTCATTATTAGAAAATTTACCAGATATTTTCAGGTGGAAATAAAATCAAAATAAATTCAATCATATCTACATTACATTTCTCAACAACTAGAGTTGAATTATATTCCAAATTCAGTGAGGTAATCATTGTTCAATACTTTTTTCTTTCTTTTTTTTTTTAATATCAGGGTGTTTTCAGCTGTTTTGTAGGATATCCAGAACAGAATCCAAAGAAGAAAGGGATTTTCCACAGATGACAAGGTTCTCCAGATGCTCCACTATATGGATTATAATGTCCTGATTGTCTCATACTGTAAAAAAATATTTCAGAGCCTCCCAAATGAAATCAATAGTCATTTAGAAGAGCCCTAATGAGGAAAAAAAGTGGGTGAAAAATGTTCAGTGTCTAATCAATCAACAGGCAGCTATTTTACCTATAGATGGATGAGCAGCATATAGAGCTTTCTCGTCAGTGCACATATATATTTTGGACACATCATAAGATTAACAAAGAAATGGATCCCAAATTGATTACTTTTGGGAATTATACAGCACTTTCCAAGGCCTCCAAACTAACCCCTGAAATAAAAACATATCCATTTTAAATCAGTATTATTGACTGATGCTATGTAGTTGTGAATCATGGAATACTGACTCTCCAAAGAATCACAATTGTGACTCACTATGATCTTGTATGTCTGCCAGTGGAGCAGGGCAAGCTCTGGCAGGTTCTATCAGCCTGGGAGGGCTTTGACTATAGGCCTGGCAGCAGACTATATTTGCTGACGAAGAACTTTGTGTATCAACAATGCAATATTCACAATGCCTATGGCAATTATAAATATGCTCATGTGGTTATTAATCACAAAATATACCAGGCTCTCTACATGGGGAATAAAGCTAGAACATTTATTAAAATACCAGAAAAGTGAGTCCCAAAACCAGAAAGTCAAAGCCATCACTGTTGTTATGAAATTGGCACATGTAGTTAACATAGTAAACACCCACATTCTCAAGCCTTCAAAACAGAACAGGCTACCTCAGGCAAAGGTCCTCCTCTCCCCACTCACGACAACTGCTCATCTTCCAGAAAGTGTGCTCCCAGCAGCTTGCTCCCCCCACCCCAGTTCCTGTCTCTGGCAGTCCTCAGCAGGAGTCCTTAGCAGAAATTCTGGCTGGCTCAAAAAAGGGGTCCGCGCCTCTGCCTCCTCCTCGGCTGCTACTGCTGCCGCTGCTGGCCGCTGTGGCTGCCGCCATGCTGCCAGTCACCACAGGAACTTGGCTTCCACTTCCTTTTGCCCCACCCCTTCCTGCTACGTCAGCAAGTCCAGCAGGGCATGGAAGATCTTTAAATCCCAGAACACTTACACTCTGCTACCCAACTCTGGAAAGTTTTACCAGGATACTGATCACTAGCTAATGAAAGGGGGAAGGTAGGGGATGGGGAGAATCAGGGGAGCCATAGGGACTCATAGAGAGACTCTTCAGTCTCATGTAATCTTATGCCTCCCTCTTCCATTCCCATTATGACAGTAGTGAAATATTGCAAAAAGGGAAAGAGGGTGCTAAAAAGGGACAGGAGGCCAGTGTCACTTTGAAGCATATGTGTTGGGAGAGTAAAGTATAAGAAGACTGGAATGGTAGAAGAGGGCTTAGTTATGAAGGTATTTGAAAGCCAAACAGATGATTTCATATTTGATCCTCAAGGCAATAGGAAGGCACTGAAGCTTTTTGAGTAGAAGGGTATGATGGATCAGACCTGTGCTTTAGGAATTTCACTTTGGTGACTGAATGGAGGGTATATTGGAGTGGAGAGAGACTTGAGGCAGGCGGACCCCTCCAGCAGGCTATTCGAGTATCTCAAGAATATAGTGATGAGGGCCTGCATGAGGCTGGTGGAAATCTTTGTGAAATGTTAAGGTCAGAAGCCAGAGTTTAAGGGGTTAAGAAGAGAGTAAGAAGAGAGAAAGTGGAGGCACCTGTTGTATAGGCCTTTTCTGAGTTTAGTTACAAAGGGCAAAAGAGATATGGGACAATAATTAGTGAGGATGGAAGGATCAAGTGAGGATTTTTTCAGGATAGGATAGACATGTGCATGTTTGTAGGTAGTAGGGAATAAATCAGTAGACAGAGAGATGGAAAATAAGTGATAGAGTGAGGATGGTGGAGGGGGCAATTTGCTCAAGTAGAAGTTGCCCCTGGAAGCTTTCCCTCAGGAGATATGTGCAGCAGGAGATGTAAGGAAGAAGGTTGGAAGAAGGTCTCCTTTTCATTAGGCCATTTTATCTTTCATGATCATAAACAAACAGAACACATGCAGATAACTACAGCTCATTATACCATTATGTACTAGAACTGATGAAAGAGAAATTCTTTAAGAAACTTAACAGTCCCCCAAAGTAAGTCAACATATATCTTGATAGCCAGTGATTTTAATGTGTAAGTGGGCATATGGAAGAGTAATTAAATTGCATTTTAAAATATAGTGCAGTCAAGAAATAAAAGAAGCTGGAGACTTGTAGCCTACTCATAAGCTTGAAGCTCATTCTTTCTTCAAGGAAGTTGGAAGGCAAATAGAAATGGTTAACACCAATTGATACCATAAAAATGAAATGGACAATGTTGAAAGACAGGAAATATGACTAGTTACAACTATATAAAAGGAATCATATCTAATTAGCTGTATGTATCATTGACTTGTTAGAACAATGACCAGAATAAACATATTGAAGAAAAGATAAAAATGATTATAGCAATTCTAATCCAACCTGTTCAAACAAGCTCTCAACTCCAGAAAATAAGAAATGTATAAAAATAAAGACATTGACTCTCATCCAGTTCTCAGAGAAGTTTAATTGATGCAAACTGTTGCTAAACAACAGTCAAGAATGATTTATTAAGTGCTGTTGCTATTGAAATTAAAGTAAGCTAAGGCACAAAGCTCTGAGCACAATAAGTTTGTTAGTAAAGCATGAATTTGCCAGTAAACAGGGTTCTAGCCTCCTCAGCTAGCTAAGACCCTGAATAAGGGCTGGTAGATCATTTTTATGGACTAACAGAGGGGCATTCAAAAACTAGAAGGCAGCATCATAGATGGCAAAATCAACACAATTGGTTCAAAATTTGGAGTGCAGGATTAGTAACAACCCTTCCTTCCATATAGTCAATATAGAAAGTCCATTGGTGATGTCCATCATTAATTTTAATTCTTTCCACATTATCTCTGGTCCCCGTAGTGTTTGTCAACAGGAAATCCCATCACAAGACTTATGTGAAAGCCAGGTTTATCACAAGAGAAATGAACATGCCTGTGGAACCCAGAGTTCAGTCCTTACAGAAGGTTGCATATTTATGACAGCACAACGAAGGAGAATACAGGAAGGCATGTGGCATGAAAGGGCAAAGGGACAGTGACCCCTCCCAAGGAGGAGGAGAAAGGTGGTGGCAAAAGCCACAGTCTTTTCCCTTGGGAACTGCTTATCTACAGAGGACCCCAGCTGCACACGCATTTTTCCCAGCCTTGCACAGACTGACTGGTGCCTATCTTACCTCCCAAGGACATGCAGGGAATCCAGCTTGAGGTGTAAACAACAAATGATGTCGGCTGGGTGGAGGGTGCTTCTTCCTGACACATTCAGGGCCTCCTGCATGCTCTGGTTCCAGGAAAATGTGGCAACTCAAAGACCATAGTTCAGGGGACCTCTTAGCATGTTTCAAAGAGAACTTAGAGCCACCCGATGTACATAGTAGCTATCAGATTTTCCTTTTTCCTTCTATAATGTCTTTCCTGTTATTCATTTGAATATGTAGAAGCACTGGTTGAAGGGAATGAAAGAGACTGTTAACATAGCTGTTTTTCTTCAGTCTTACTTCCCATTCACTTCTTTGTTCAGCCTTTTGTATTTCCTCTTCTTCATTATTGGTCTTAGTTGATCCCTAGCAGCTTGGTAGGGGCAGCTAGGTGGTGCAAGTGGTTAGAGTGTCAGGCCTGGAGTCAGGAAAACTCATCTGTCTGAGTTCAAATCCAGCTTCAGCTAGCCTTAGTAGCTATGTGACCTTGGGCAAGTCACTTGACCCTGTTTGCCTCAGTTTCTCATCTATAAAATATTCTGGAGAAAGAAATAGAAAACCACTCTAGTGTCTTTGCCAAAAAAAATTCCAAATGGGGTCACGAAGATTTGGACATAATGGACACAACTCAACACCAACAACAGAAGCTTGGTAGCAGATAGGGTATATTGGGACAAGCACATAATTAATATTTCAGTGACAGACATAAAGCTAGATATTTAGGTTACTACTGGTTGGAAGCAAATAGAGGTGTCTTTAAGTAATAGATCCAATCAAAACTTCATCCTTCCGAATTATGAACCTGGTTCATTTATTTCTTCCATTAAATTATGAGCTCCTTGATGATAGGAACTGTTACTGTTACACAGTGGGTGCTTAAGTTATTTCATAACTTGGCTCTTTATTTTATCTTTATTCTCCATTTTATCAATATAACATTTCCTCAGCTGATATAATTTTAAGTCTTTATGAGCTGTTTTGACCAAAAATAATCATTAATTGGTAGTCATCTTTCTGATAACAAATTCCTCCAAAGTTATCTAAGCTGATCTTTGGATGTGCATCACCCTTTCTGACTTGGTAGCATTTTTTTCTCCCTCTGGCATACCCCTCAGGAACCATAAGTCACATCCGTCAGAATCATTTTCTGGTCATAGCATGGAAGCATGGGTTTAAGCATTTCCTTCTTAACTTTTTGCATTGTAATCTTGTAACCAAAATATTAAAGGTACTTAATTAAGAAAATGAGTTGCATTTGGGAAATTACATAGCTCTGTAAATGACCCAGAATTCTCCCCTGAAAAGAGATCCACCCTTTTAATCATAATAACTTTCTGGTAGCTTTTTGTGGTTGGAATTTATAGAATACCACAATCTTCTAAAAATTAAGATTATTAGTCATTTAAAGGGTAATGGAGAGATAAATGGTGGGCATTCAGTTAATAGATCTGTAATATAATCATTGTGAGTACTCCCTTCAGCAGAGCAAAGCATAATCCATTCACTCTCATCCACATTTTTCCATAAAGGAACCATTCTGTGTCCTGGAGGCTTTTTTCTAGATCTTTAACATTGCATGAGTACTGGTGAAGCATATAGACTGTCCATCAATTGCCCTTTACTCTTACTACATGATCCTTTACATTTTCTAATTATAATTTCCTTGTTAATATTTTTATATTTCTTTTCCTGCTCAGTTCTTCATTTTAATATGCTCCAGGCTCTTGTTATTCTTTATGCAATCTGACACTTTAATACTTAAGAAACAAATGTCCCATTTTTTGTCATCATAGTACATTACCAGATGATGATTGATTTTTAAAGATAGGCCTTTATTTCTAGGAAACTCAAGAGTCTCTGAAAGCACTGAGCAGTTTTCCAGATACAAGCTTTCCCAAACATTGTTCAAACACAGCTTCTTTCCAAAGCATGTATGCCAATGGCCACCTCTGTGCACTTTCTATCCAACTGCATGCTATCTTCTGGATAGTAAATATAGTTCATATGTTTGGGTTTTCCCATGTGGATTATTAGCCTGAACTCTTTTGTGTAATTATTTATCTCATTTAGGAGGTTTCACAATGATCTGGAGCTTAATGCCATCAATACAGTTACATCTATAGGGAATTTGTCTTCCATTTGGAATTTTATTTAGGCATCCTTTTGAACAATGATAAACACCTTTGTCCAGCATACATTTCCCTATTTTCTGACTCACTTGATATGGGTAGTCAGGGAAGCATCAAACAAGTTTTATTTTTTGTTGAATCTTTTACAGAATCTTGAATGATTTTAACATATACAATGTAAATACCTTGTTAGAGGCGAGCTTTTAAGGTGATAATTCTGTTCTACTGAACCAAGTACTTTTTTATAGTCTATAGTCATTAAGCACTTCACATTAAGTGAAGTCTTGTATTTTCTGTACTTTTCCTTCAATTGTGAGCTACTACAGAATATTCTTAGTAAAACTGACTATTCATTTCCCATATCTTTATGAAGAATAACTTGTATGTAGTTTATTTCCAAAAATTTTCTAAAGATGGAAAAATAGGCA
This sequence comes from Petaurus breviceps papuanus, assembly GCF_028583685.1. NCBI lineage: Eukaryota > Metazoa > Chordata > Mammalia > Diprotodontia > Petauridae > Petaurus > Petaurus breviceps. Next base: position 27,344,000 of record NW_027185903.1, read on the forward strand.
TATGGATTGTTAGATATTGACAATTTTCGGGGAGGCTGGGTAGCGCAGTGAGTAGAGTGCCAGCCCCAGAGTCAGGAGGACCTGAGTTCAGATCCAGTCTCAGACACTTAACACACACAAAAAAAACCTAGCCATGTGACCTTGGGCAAGTTACTTAACCCCAATTGCCCTCCAAAAAGCAAAAACAACAAAAAAAACAATTTTGATATTTTTCAATAATACTAACCTTTCCTTTTTAAAAACATAATGAAAATCATTGCCTCAGTGACCTCAAAATTGTGTCATCTCCACCTTCCCTTACTATAAATATGAAGTGAGGCAAAAAGTATGCAGACCTCCTTCATATAACTTGGTTTATTTCACTGCTCTTCCCTTCTCTGTTTCCTTGAGGCTGTTCCTGCTTCTTTGTGAAGCATATCAGGGACTGTAATGTTATAGACTACATGTGATAGCTCTACTGTGGAGAGAATGGTTTATGACAGTTATCTTGGTATTTCTTTTCCATTTTTCTTCAGTTTATTTTTCTAGGTTCATCCTTAAATGCTCTTAGGATCATTTGGTTTAATTAGGTCTCTTGCCAGCCATTCTGCAAGCTTTATTTTTCTTTCCCTCTTTACTACTCTTTTATGAGATGTGATGGCTCATGATCTTCCATTATTATTCTCTTTAAAAATTTGCAAACGAGTTCACATTCTATACCAATGTCAACTTTGGCTTCTAGATCCTATTTGGCAAGGAAATAAAGTTTTTGCCAACCAAAATGGTCTCTAGGCCCTCTTGGATTCCCCATTGTAGCAATTAATTCACATTAGTCAGGCTTCTTTAGGAAAAAATGGCAGTCAGTATCTCTTATCAATTTCACATTTTCAGCATTATACACAGTACATTTTCAGAACTAGTTACTTAGTGTATATACAGTTCTCCCATTCTTTAATGTAAACAAATTAAACCACAAAAATTCTAAATTTGTGTAACACTTAGGGACTTTATTAAGTAATCAAATAAATAGTTAGACCCTATGATTTCTTAGTCCCTCAAAAGAAATATATAAAGATTAATTGTTCTTAGTTGCTCAAGATTTTTTAAAAAATTCTTAATAGTACTGAATATTTTCTTAGGTTTTGGATATGAATAGAAGTTGTATATTTTAAATGGTCCCCTGATAAAACAATGAAGTCTGAATAGCTAATGGGTTTATTCCCAGTTTTATTCGTTTACAATTCTTTTATGCCCAGATTTGTACTTGATAGTTTCAGATTAATTTCTCTCTATTTTAGCCTAAAGAACTAGACCGAATCATGTGTCTTATATCCTTGTATTTGTGACTACTACTAACATATGTAACATAATATCTAAAACTCCAGGCACAACTGAGGAAAACGAGTTTGGATTACTTTTTCTCTCTTACAGATGAGAAAGCCTTCTTGGTTTTCCCTCATAGGGAAGGTCAAATCCAGGACACTGCTTAGTGGACTGAATTTAATGAATAAAATGTATCCCTCAGTTAAATGTACTGATCAGTCTAAAAGACTTAATGTACTTTAAGATCCTATTCACTCTTCTTAGGTTGTTAATTCGTTCTAAAACTCAGCTCTATCACTTGGTAATTGAGAAGGTGTCAAGGGGATTAGATAACTAGGGAAGCTTGGGGTTTCAAATTACTAGAGGAAAGCTCCATTTGGTAGAGATTTTAAGAGAAGCCTAGTTATCTTTAGGGAATCGCTTGATACAATACTTCATTCTAAATGGTGGGATTACAGGAGAGCCTGAGGTTCCTTCCAGTCCTATAAGAATTAGACACTGAAATAAATGTCCTGCCTTTTTCACAGGCTCTTTAGGATCACTTGGGAATCTTACATATTAAAATTTTGGTATTTGTTCCTTTGGCAGTATCCAAGGATGAAAAACTTCTCTTGTCTCCTTAAAATAGCTATGTTGTTCATGATTGACATTGAGGTGATACAAAGCAAAAACTGGCAAGTTTATGATTTACATTTATGTAGACCATAAATCAGATTGTGAGAACAGAGATTTTGTTTCAGAACACATTGCAAATTGTAGGTGATTTAAAATTTTTAAATAGAAAAATTAATACATTTTCACTTTTTAAAAAAATTAAACATAATAGACTATACTTTTCATTGTTGAAGCTAAAAAAAATCTAATTGCTGAGTACTTTGTTTCTCAGTCATTTTTATTTTCTCATATATAAGATACAAAAATTCCCCATGGCACACACAATAAGACATGGAGGAAGGGGAAGTTATGGAAATCTTATTTTAAAATTTTAGGAGGGTATGTGAAAGCGATAATCTAGGAGAAAGAGAAGTATGGGGAAAGAAATAGATAAGGGGGAAGAGATAGGAAGAAGAGGAAAGAAAAGGAAAGGGAGGAGAAGAAAAGAAAGAACAGTTGTCTTGGAGATCTTCTGAGAGAAGGTAGCTATTCTCTTTTCTTTTAATTAGGTGAGTGTTTGGGGTTGTGTGTGTGTGTGTCTGTGTCTGTGAATATAGTTGTAGTCAACCCTGTTTGTTCTTTCTGGGTCACCTGGGTTCCTAGGCTTCACCTGGGTCCTTCATTTCCTAGGCTCTACTGAATTATTGAGGCTCAGAATGCTAGATCTTCAGAGTCCTCTATGATGTTTCAGAAAAAAATATAGGAAATTGTGTTCTTTTCCTTTGATGATTTATAAAATTAAAAAAAAATCTCTAGCTATATAGAAAATAAAGGACTGTTTGGTCAGGATTTAAGCAAGTTACTTAATATAGATAAATGTATCATTTTTGAGATCTTATGTATCTCTAACAGCTTTTGGTAAAGTCCTTATCCTGGGTCTAGAGAGCTTTTTTTTTTTAATCTTTTCCTTCAACATCACGTATCTGAAAAGTCATCATTTAGAAAAAAAGGTCCAGTGATAGACCAAATCACTCATAGAAACATCACCTTTTCTCCTAATAGTCTGTTTTGTTTGAAGCCCAGCTTAAGCCACACCTCCTTCACGGTACCTTTCCTAAGCGCTAGGTCAAAACCCACACTGTTCTTTCTTTTCTTTCAGATTCTCTAGTATGAAATCTACTGTGTAACACACACCATACTTATATTATATACCATATTTCTCTCCCTTAACTTTTGTTTGTCTTATCTTTTTAATTAGATTCTAAGGTCCCCTAAATTAGAACATTTTTCATTATTTATATTCTTCACAATGCTAGATATGTAGACACTTAATAAATACCTATGCACCTTTCTTGATTTTTCTGAGTTTTAAACAAGGTGTACAACACAGCTCCTACTAATAATTCTATAGTGACTATATATATATATACTTGACACTATAGTGAGTGTCAAGTACTTGACTAAGAGGCTTCTTATACATAGTCAGGCAGCAGATCAGAAGTGTGCTTCTTCCTTTCTTTAAAATGATTCATCTTAAACAAGCAGGAAATATTTCCCACACTAGCTGCCAATCTGTAATTAATCAATAAAAAGTAAGAGACTAGTAGGGAAGGAAATCTTGATACATGAAAATAAAATTTTAAGTCAGAAAATTTTATCTCAAATTTAGTATAATGAGGACATCTTCCTTTATATAGATTCTGTTACCATTGTGCTTATCTTTCCTGATTATTCCCTGAGAGACCAACTATTTAATTTTTTAAAAAGTAGCACAGCATAATAATGACTCTCTTAATATTTAGGAGAATCTCACCAAATTGTTTCCATTAAAACAGATTATTCCATCTGCATTTATTTCACATGAGTTCTTCCTAAAATAACAGGAGTAAAAGACACATTTTGAATGTTCTCTGTACTATCAAAGGACTTTCCAGGACGCTTTATAGCACAGATAGAAGCATTATCTATTTGTCTGTAGAATTTTCGGAACTTTTCCTTTGAATGTGACCTACATTACAGTCATTTTGGAATTTTGGCATCTCTGTGAACTGTGCAATTTTTATAATACATTGGTGAGCTTGATATTTATTAAACATGACTTTTCCAAAGTCACATGGACAGTGATAGAGCCAAGGTTATAATTCCTTGTATTAAGTACTGTCCAGAGTCTAAATTTCCCTTAGATAGTAATTTAACTGCTTTGGGAGGAGGCTGTATTCTTTCAGGCCATTAGTCAACCACTTTATACACCCTAGCAGGTGACTTATGTAGCAAGACAATGAAATGCTGTGTTTTTGACTAAGGTTTGAGTAAGTCATATTTTGTCAAAACTTGTTCATCTTTTTTTTTCAAAGAATAATCATGTAGAATTATCTTTCAGGTATTTCTCTCAAAATATGACATATCATGATAGGATTCTCTAAGGCCTCAAATATTTTCAAAGATTATTTCTCACATCTTACTTGAATTTGAGGAAGTTATCAATGGTCTCTACTCAATCTCCTTTGCACAGTTTTCAGACTTGTTCCACCCCCTAAGCATGGGTGTACCCCAAGTCTCTATCCTGGATCATCTCTTCTCTATAATCTTTCTCTTTCTCTTTGGGGCATACATGAGATCCCAAATATAATCTCTATGAAGATGGCTCCCAGATATTCTCTCTCTCTCTGTGTCTCTCTGTCTCTCTCTCCCTGTCTCTCTCTCTCCCCCCCATCCATCCTAATACTCCTTCCAAAATATATTCAGCATCTATTCCCTTCTCTTACTCACAGCCCTCATTGTCTCTCCCATAGACTATTGTAACAGCTTCTAATCACTCTTTCTGCCTCCTATCTCTCCATTGATCTTCCACACAGCTGATAAAGTGACATCCCTAAAGCAGAGCTATAACCTTTTCATGCCACTGTTGAAGATACTCCAGTGGCACCCTCTCACCTCTAGAATAAAATGTAAACTCCACCATTTAGCTTATAAAACCCTTCCCTGTCTGACTTCAAGCCTCCATTTGCAGACCTACACAGTTTTTTCTCAGCCACTCAGTTCTAGCCAGACTGGCCTGCTTACTATTACCAGTCACAGCATTCCATTGCTATCTCTGTGCCTTGGAACAGGTAAATGTAATGCATTATTATTGTTAGAATGTTTAGGATGTATTCTCTTCTTAGTTTTTCCTTGTAGAATCCCTGGTTTCCTTCAAAATTCACCTTAATTAGTGCTTCCTATAAGAAACCAGTTCCCCATTTGCTAGTATTCTTTGTATGCATTTTTTTATAAGTACATATCTATTTCTTCCCAATAAAAAGGTAAGCTCCTTGGGGGTAAGGACTCCTTTTGGACTATTTTATGTCTGATTCCTAGCATAATTTAGCCTCTCATTTAGTAGGTATTTAATTGAATTGTTTAACCACTTTCTGTGTTCCCAAAAATCAATAGTTTACAATAATTTGAGGAAATAATTATAATAGTTTGAGACAAAAGTAAGTCTGTGCCTTGGCATCAAGGAAGTCACAAACAGAGCTAAGCAGATGTCCAAATAGAACCACCTTCTACCTCTCGCTTTCTGCTCTTTGCTATGTCTTTCTTATTTTATTTAAAATGAATAAGCAAATCCTAAGACATCCCAAATATTCATGTTATAGAAATACATTCTAATGCTGAGTGTAATTTGTTTTATATTGTTTGTTATTTATTGCATTCCATTAATGCAGTAATGAAAAGACGACCAAATATAATTAACAAGAGCTTACCTAAGTTGAGTTACTGACAAGTACTTCATCTTCTAACCATTTTAATGGGGGGCATAATTTATCTAGAAAGTATGTAGAGAGCTAGTAGAAAAATGAAACCTTTGAATAAAAACACAATCTATTAATTTTCCTAAGCCTAATACCAAAATAATACAAGCCTATTATATGACCAGTAAATGGTGAATTCTGTGGTGGATTTACAAGGGAACATGAAAAGAATTACTCTGTGAGAAGTTTTGTGTCATCCTTTACTAAAGTAAGAAGGTTTCAGCATTCAGTATAGCTTTAAATCCCTACCAGGTATAGTGCACTGGGTATAAATGTGAAATAATACAAACCCTTCAAGAGATTATATTCTACTTGGGATGCAACATGTTCACTAACAAGTAAATGTTGGGTAGATACAAAGAAATATCTCCCTTCTAGAAGGAGTTTAAAATCTCATTGGGGTGATAAAACATATAGACAGATTAAAAATATATATATGGACATGTACTAGGAGCTATGTTATCAGATGAGGGACATAGAAGCTCTGATTATTTTTTCTTTTTTGGAATGATTTTATAAATCCATGGATATGTTATTTATCTCTACCTCTCTACCCACACTGAATAACTTTTTTAAAGTAAGAAAATCCTTATGACAGATATGCATAGCAAATACCCATGTTGGTCATATCAAAAAATGTTGATTCTGAATTTTAAATCTATTGCCTCTGGGAGGAGGTAGGTAAAGTGCTTAATCTACAGTCTTCTGAAGTCATGCTTTATCATTGGATTGATCCAAGTTCTCAAGTCTTCCAAAGTTTTTATAATGTCATTATATATATTCATATGCATATATCACATACATGTGTATATATTTACATATACACACATAATGTGTATATGTAGTTCTGCTCACTTTTACTCTATACTAGTTCATAGTGGTCTCCCAAGTTTCCTTTGAAACTGTCCATTTTGTCCCTTTTTTTTTTTTTTTTGGCAAAATCATATTACATTACATTCTTATACCACATTTTGTTTTAGCTATTCTCCAATAGGTGGGCACCTCCTTAGTTTCCAGGTGTTGTTTTGGTTTGGCTTTGTTTATTTTTTTTTTACTACAAAAAGAACTGCTATGCATACTTTTGGTTATATGCCTAGTAATGGTATTGCTGGATCAAAGAGGATAGACAATTTAATTAGTTTTGAGATATAGTTTCTTTGGAATCATTTATTGTAGAAACAAAATATGCTTTTATTTATTAAGGCTCTGTCTACTGAGATGAATAACAACTGCTATCTTTTGTCAGCATTTATTAATATTATAAGTGATAACTTGGGGAGATGGGGAGGCAGGGATGTGGAGAAGCCCAATTTTACACACAATTCATAAAACAAGTTCACATTTTCAAATGTATGACTATGATTAAATGAAGCAAATATTTATTCATTCTAAGATGACATTAAATGTCAGAATTTTCTTTTCAAGAATTTCAGAAAAAATATTTGAAATAATTAAAGGCACCTGAAAGGTTGAGGTATGAGTTATTTTTACAGCATTGAACTGTTGAAACCCTGTCAGGATTTAATGATTTATTCTTGTATTTTATAATTCCAACAAAGATGAATGTCCTCTATTCCTTAAAAGAAAGAAGAATCTAATCTTGAAACTACCATAAAGTTTCCATTACAGAATTGTGATTAGTACATAATCTTTCAATGTAGCTTTCTAATACAAGAGATTTGACTGCTTATCGCCTAAACAATTTGTAGATGGAAGTAATGAGAACAGTAAGAACAGCACTCTTTTTGTATCAGCCCTTTAATTAATGAAATATTTCAGTTTTATACATTGAGCTAAAAAATGGAAAGGTAAAGCTATTCCAAGTCAGTATGTGACCTGATTGATAAATACTATGAGAAAAGTACGCAAAAGAAATATTAACTTTTTAACTCCTAAATTAGTGCTCCATTATTTAAAACAATATATAATTAGTATTAAAATGTCATATCTATAGTTACCTTTAACCTGTCAGATCATCTTTAACGTATTGTTGACTAGGCTAACAAAACACATCTTATTATATCTAGGCCCCCTGTAAACTAAAGCTAAAATTCAGAAGTGAAAGGTTTGAAGCGGCTAGGTGGGTTCAGATCCAGCCTCAGACACTTAACACACACAAACACACAAAAACCTAGTCGTGTGACCTTGGGCAAGTCACTTAACACCAATTACCCTACCATCCCCCCTCCAAAAAGAAAAAAACATAAGAAGTAAAAGGTTTGTAAAACATTATCTATGTAGCAGTGACTTGGTCCCATAACATAATAGAAAGTCATAAACAGACATTGAGTAGAACTGCTACAAAGAAGACATGAAGAACTGAATTTCAAAGAAGCAGCATTGTGACTGTCAGATGGAAGACTCAGACTCATTACTTGCCTCCTTACAATCTGGTTCCTTTTTTCCAGCATTCTACTGGAACTGTACCCTTGAGTGTCTTATAATTACCAATTCTAGTGGCCTTTTCTCATTCCACATGTTCCTTTGCTTCTCTAGTCCATTTAACACTGCTGTTCACTTCTCTAGTGGCTTGTGGCATTAACTCTTTCTTCTCATGATTTTCTTATTATTCCTTCCATGGCTTGTTCACTACTTCATCTCACCTTTTTAAGTAGGTTTTTCTCAAATTTCTCCTCCCTGGATAATTTCATACATCTCTGTGCCTTTAACTCACATCTATATGGATATCTCTAGCCCTGAACTCACCTGCTTAATGCACAACATGTCTCATTGGTACCCTCATTGGTATCTCACCTGCTTATTGCACAGATGTCTCATTGGTACCCTCTAATTCAGCATATTTAAAACTGAACTTAGTATTTTTGCCTCCAAATCTATTCTTGTTCCTGACTTTCCTGTTTCTGTTAACACCCATTTACCACCATGTTTAAATCTATATATTATCTTTGATTCTTCCTTTTTCCTCACCTCTGACATCCAATCAACTGACAAGTCTGATTGACTCTCTCTGTACAGTAATCTCTTACAGCTCTAGTCCTGCCTGTTACTTCTGCCTTGTACAATTAGTAGCCTCTAAACAAATGTCTCTTCTACCTTCCACACCTACTACTCCCTCCCCTAATCAATATTTTACACCACTGCCAAATTAATTTTAAAGACCTCATCATGTTGGATTATTTCTTAAAAATATGTGATTTTGCTCTTGCTGTTTCCTCTCACTGCATGCCACTCCCAGCATCAAAATTCTATCTCTAATATCTCTTCCTTTATGAGACTTTTTCCTGATTTTCTTCCTGACCAACACCATCAGTGCTTCACACATCTCAAAATAAAACTGGATTTTGTTCAGTGGACAAAGATGTGGACTTAAAGTTTTATCAAGACTTAGGTTCAGATCATGCATCAAGTACTTACTTCCTGTGTAACATTTTGCAAAACACTTAAACTTCTGTGAACATCAGTTTTATTATCTATAAAATGAGGGAGTTGAACTTGATTACTTCTAGTTCTCCCAGTTCTGAATTTATGATCTTATTTTTCTCTTATCATCCACACAACTTTGTACTTCTGTCATGGCCCTGTGTGTGTTCTACCTGGTATTTTAGTTATATATGTTCCTGTGTCCTCTGCCTCTTCCTAGATTATAAACTTCTTGAGGTTAGAAACTGTGGTTTATTCATCTTTATACCTCCCAAAGCACCTGCCATGAAATTTGGCATGTAATAGGTGTAAAATAAGGATTTGTTTAACCTTATGCACAAGTAAGAAATAGATGGCAGATTGACATTCTAAGACAGTTACTGCCTCTAAAATAAAATACTAAAGTAAAAGAAACTAGCAGCCACTATCTAGAGACTAAGAGATTAGATCCAAAATTGTGAAAAAGAAATTTGATTCAAGGAAAATTTTCATTATTGTGATTGATATATAAGGGAAGTTAAAGTAAAATCAAATGATCCACGATATCTATGTTATTTTTGTCATTTCCTATATTACCATGGCTATCTCTTTTTTATTTCTCACTTTCTTCTCCCTATTTTCCTTTTTTAAAAAAAACTTGATAGGTGGATATACCATGCCAATATTTTATTATAATAGCCCTTAGGTTTTTAGGTTATAAAACACACTACAAAAAAATTCAAGGTTAATATGCCCTCTCTGTCCTTTCAGATCCATCATTTTCTATTTGCCTGTGTTCAGTTTCATTTCCAATTTCGTTATCCAGTCACTCAAGATAAATTCCCTATATCCCTTTAGATTTGACTAGTCTTTCTTCCTGAGACTTTTTCTTAGATATTTTCAGGAAAATTTTACCAACTTGAATTATGACATAAATAAGCTGAAAATAATGGTTGAAGTCATCTAATTCCTAAGGAATTTTTTTAAATTAAGAAAAAATAGACTTATAAAACTGTAAGTACTGATTCTAAGACATTAAATGTATTTGTTCGGTCATTTTTCAGTCGTGTACTACTATTCATGGCCCCATTTGGGGTTTTCTTGGCAAAGATACTAGAGTAGTTTGCCATTTCCTTCTCTAGTTTATTTTACAGATGAGGAATTGAGGCAAACAGGATTAAGTGACTTGCCCAGGTCATGAAACTAGTAAGTGTCTGAGACTAGATTTGAACTCAGGTCTTCCTGACTCTAGCCTGGTGCTCGATCCACCATGCCACCTAGCTACCCAATTAAATGCCATTAAATGTTTTTTTTTTTTTACATTTAAACTAACATTTTTTATCCAGTGTGTGAGAGTGAGCTATTATGCATAAATATATTTTTCAGATAACTCAAAAATATTCCTTTTAAAAAGTTTTCAAACTTAACGAAAAGTAATGTAATCCTATTCATCATCCCAAAAAGGAATGACTCTTGCAAAGCCAGAAATAGGTGACAGTAAATCTACCTCTAGAATGAGCATATGATTCATCTTTCCTGAGATGGCCTTTTGAGGTATCTCTAAGGGAAAATGATAAGGCAGTAGATGGACAGAAGTGGTCTGTGCATACCTTCCTCCAAAAATGAGGATGACTAGGAGCTAGGAAAAATATGCTTTTTGGGAAATAGAAACCTCAACATAAAAGTAAAGTTTAAGACATGGAGATATGTCTACAGCATAGAAGGTAAATAGAGTCAGTATAAGATTTGGGTCTTTTGAGCCAATTCACAGTCCATTAATACAACTGTTGTCCTTCATACACAGTATTAAAATATTTGCACTCAGGGCTGTCATGAAGAAAGTCTTCTGTGAACCTTTTAACCAGTATACAAATATGAATTATTACCATTATGAAAATCAATGATTAGGGTGTGCTATGATGTCCCTAGAGACCACTTGTTATCTAAGACTGTCTCCTCTTGTCCTATCAGTGTTTACTTCTCACTGATAGTAATAACTTTGAAAGAAACCAACACAGGTAAATTTATTCGAACAATTAGAAAGAGCTCTATAATTATGCATTATTAACATTCTAAAGGAGGGAGAAGAAACAAGTATCCCTTCAGAAACTTAATGTCTTCAAAGTGTATTAGACTGAGTGGAAGGAAGGAAGGAAGGAAAGACTGAGCATTTATTAAACTTCTGCTCTCTGCCAGACATTGTACTAAACACTTTACAAACATCTCATTTGATCCTTGCAACCACCCCAGGAAATAAGTGCCATTATACATTTTATAGTTGAGAAACCAAGGTGAGCTGCTAGGTCAGCACCTCAGATTTTCAGCCCAGGTTCTTACCACCACCCCATTCTCACCACTTTTCTTTTTTTTTCTTTGCTTTCTTGACTAATTTCTAACTTCTGTGTGAGCCATTTGACCTTTAAAATGTTCAGAGGTTGACCTATGTAATTTAGGAGACTTTTCCTGATTTATATCTTTATAACAAGAGCTCAGAAACTGGTTTACTTCCAAAAACATTCTTTTGATCACTCTTGAGTTCCACATACATTCTGAAAGACATGAGGCTAGTGGAGAGCTAGAATTTTCATAACTGATATACAGTTATTTTCCTATAGCATCCTTCCTCTGTCAATATTTCCTTGAGCCTATTCTGCCAAACAAACCAGAAGAACACAAGAATGAGTAACTTCCATGGTAACATTTGTGACACTCTTCAGTGTGCTATTCTGCAGTTAAAGTTGAATCTGGATTTTAATTATTGGCCTTGCTTTCAAGGGATTTAACTTCAGGTTCAGACTTGGCTGACTAGAAATAGGTGATTTTCCATTTAGCCTTGAAAACTAAAGTAACAAAAATATAACTAATAATTAATCAGTTTTATTTTGTAAAATTACAGATTGTATGGGCCTAACTTTGATCTATTTTTTGTATCATATATGTTAATAATGGCCCACTGGTTAGTGCTTAAAAAAAAACAGTTGAATGTTTTAGGTTATTTCTTAACATTTCTACTTTCAGCTTAATAACTAAAACAGTAATTCTGAATAGCCCAATAGCAATGATCATAACTGATATTTTTATAACTATGTCCAGTATAAATTTGAATTATGTTTAAGTAAGTCCCAGTTAGTCAAATATCTATCCTGCGCCATGTAAGTATAACATGAATAAGCATAATAATATTAGCATGTAAGCATAATATGAATTATATCATTGCCAAAACAGATTTTTCATCAAGCTATTTAGAGTCACTGTAGTACTTGTCAGTAAGTATAGCAATAAGGAATTGTTAAAGCAGTTTGGTTCAGTTACTTAAATCAAGGTTCTGTGCATCACTTAGCACTTTGAGCTGAACTAAGGGGACTCTTCAGGCCTCAGACTTCTCTACTTCATTCAGCCTTAGTAAAGAGAGCTTTCTGGAAAATAAGGACCAAACTGTCCAGAGGGAGGGGGAATACTTCAGCCCATCTAGGAGTCTTGGGGCCTCTACAATGACTGAGAACTGGCAAAGCTCCACTTTCAGAGCCTAAGCTCTGGTCCTCATCTTGATGGGGTGCTTGGGTGTCTGTACTTGGACCCCAATTCCAAAATCACATTTCTCCCTAGCCTCAAAACACTATCCCTGCAGTTTCTCTTCAGCCCAAAGACATTGTGCCTAACAATTAATCATGAGTGGGCCCCAGCAAAACCCTTATCTTCTTCCTGGTGCAGCAGCAAACTACACTTACAGCATTTATTGGTTTGAACTAGCTCATAAAGATATTCATGCCCACTGGATTATACCTACTCATTATGTGCCTCCTGGACTCCTCATTCTGTGTATCCTAGACTTAGACATATGTATACTCCGCATATCTATCTTGTCAAACAAGACATTGATGGGTGGCAGCCCGAGTATTTCTCAGTCAGCCCTATTACTTGAATTAGTGAGGTTTCAGGCCTAAAACCACACCTCTATGTAGCCCCCCTTTGGGCTATTTCCCAGTGAACTCTGGGTAAAACTGTAGCGTCAATGCAATGTTCACAGCACTGACAGCAACGATGAATATGCCAGCACCGTTCTGAAACACAAAATATAACATTCTCCATATAGAAGACAGAAGCAAAACATTTATTCAGATACCAGAATGCCAAATCCCAACACCAGGAAACCGAATCCATCATAGCAACAAAGAAGTTATTACACCATAACACAACAGGAACCACACCATCCTTTAGCCTTCCCATAAACAAACACTCACAATCCGAGCCATCTGCTTCCCTGCATCTTCTCTCCTCCCTCCATCTCACTGCTCTAACTTCCAGCTTCCTCTGGGCTCTGCTCCACGGGTTGAGCAAACTCCTCCCAACACAGGTTCCATGTGATTACATTTGGCCTATTAGGGGTCAGGGAAGATCTTCAAATCCCCTTAGGCCTATTAAGGGGCAGGGAAAATCTTCAAATTACCATTACCATTACAAAAATTGACTGCAGAGTAGATACTAAAAGTGCATGTTCCTTTAAGAACTGACCACTCCTTAACCACTCCCTAATCCCACCCTGAATCACCTAGTTAGCATATTTGGCACATGTTTTACTACAATTTATCCTATATAAACTTTTAACTGTACCCCTCTATGGTTGCAGATTCCCTAAGAACTCTTGCCCACTGAAAAGCTCAATAATAAATCTTTGCCACTTTGACTTAAAGAACACTTGAATCCATGAATTGATTCCAGAAACTCCAGTCTTTGGGGTTCTTGTATCTCTACAAGCCCATCAATCTGGTCCAAGGAAAGGGGATTCCTCAGAGAATAGAGATGATTGGATGTCAAGCCTTTATTGTACCCCAAAGAGAGGGCACTTCCTGATCCCCTGTGATACAGAGATAAAAACAAAACTGTCCTTGGCCTCAGAGAATTTACATTATAGTATAAAACCCTCTGTGCAACGTAAAGTGTACCACGATATAAGTTACCATTATTATTAGGAAGCAGAATGGAAAGAGTGTTGAATTTCAATTCAAACAACTTGACATTGAGTTACTTTAGGCAAGTCATTTTACTTCACCATCTTAGTTTATTCATCTGTAAGATGGGGGTAATAGTGCAGGTACTTTATACTACATACCTTTTTTCTTTTCTGGTCTTACAGATTTTAAAGAGTAAAATCACATACAGTGCCAACTTCTTACCTTGTAATGAATGGCATGTTAAAAGCTAAAAGTGGATGTACTTTTTATCCTCAGTCTTACTCCATCTACATAAATTAGGTCAAATGACCATATCCAGTTTCATAATATTCTCATTTAAAAAATGTGCAGTTGCTAGGGGTGGCTAGGTGGCACACTGAATAGAGCACCGGCCCTGGAATCAGGAGGACCTGAGTTCAAATCTAGCCTCAGACACTTGACACACTAGCTGTGTGACCTTGGGCAAGTCACTTAACTCCAATTGCCCTCCAAAAAAAAATTATTAAAAAAGGGGCAGCCAGGTGGCTCAGTGAGTAAGAGTGCCAGCCCCAGTGT